>NW_006410271.1:9495-14950 GCF_000296735.1 Chrysochloris asiatica | reverse complement strand
AGGCGGTAATAAAGACATGACATGACTGGCTTACAAGTTTCAAGAGAGAGTTTAGTTTCAGGGTGGGCAGAGGAAGTTAGAGTCCCCACTGAATAGTTTTCATCTTGTCTGAAGGGTCTGGTGAAAAGAGATGGGGATAAGATTCTTATGATTCAATAGCGAGTAGCTGTTATCATGAATAATTGCGACTGTCACAACTGTAAAGGTAGAAGTTTTGTAACAAAAATGGGGGAGTAGTTAATCTTACTGTCCAGGAACAGTGGTCCCTCTGACCATCAAGGGAGAAGAGCGTGAGTGGAATGTGGGAGCCTACACAGAGGAGCAGCAACACCAGAGACAGAGGCAGAGATGGTGACCTGGAGAGAGAGAGCAGCTGAGGTGGCTCTAGATTCATGGAAAGAGAAAGACTGATGGCTGGCAGCCAGAAGGCAGGCTTACAGAATGCACCCTTTGGTTGTTTAAATATTACATATTCCTGAGTGTTTTTGTGTACGTCCCAACCCCTCCCCCAATAAAAAACAAAAAACATAGGGAATAGAAGCCAATGCTGTTGCATGATGACGCATAGAAGAGATTATAATCATTGCAATGAAATGGTAAGTGCAAAACCGATGTTCTCCTATGTAAACTATTACTCAATTACTCAATTCACAATAAAAGCTTAAAAAAAAAAAAAGGATTGATGGAGTTTAAAAATCTGCATTTTGCACCCATCATGCTAGAGATTGAATCAGGCAAGCGTCAAATCCAGAGGAAATTTTTAATGAGAAAATGTTCATGTTCTGAAAGTGTCCCCCACAGATTTCCTTAATGTTTAAGGAAAAAGTTAAGAAGTTATATACACTTACTCAGTTATTCACTTATTCACAGTTAATCATTTTATATATATATATCCTGTGGAAAATGAATGAAAATATAATGGAATTTTTTAGTCCCTTTGTACATATAAACAAATACACATGCAAGTAAGTCAAATAGTCTTGCTACAAAATCATAGACACCATAATTAAATAAAAATATCAACATGTGAAGCTACTGTTTCTTTATATATCCTCCATTCACATCTGTACACTTCTGAAGGCACTGTTACCATCTCTTTAACCTTTTTTCCCAGAATCCTGGTGTTATGCTACAGGATAAGCACTAGGCTTCTAACTGTAGGTTCAGTGCTTCAAACCTACCAGCCACTCCTCAGAAATCCTTTACAGGGTTGCTATGCCATTTATCAACAACAATTTTGCATTCCTATGTCAAAACAGCAGATTTGACATCCTCCAGGGTGTCAAATCTTTGGGTTTGGGGAGCAAAAAGAAGTTGGAAGGAGAAAGATGATGGGGTAAGGTTTCTGACCGTAATCCTTGAAGAACAGTGCTTGTTACCCTCAAGTAACAGCAGGTACATTACCATGATATAAAAAATTACTTCAGCACCATTTTCCTGACTTTTTTCTAACCAATGCAATTTTTAAATTCCTGAAAACTTCTTTATAATAAGGCCTTTGACTGCTTCATTTCTTTGCAAGGTTGTCCATATCTTGTCATGATCCGCACAATCAAAAGCCTTTGCATCGTCAATAAAGCATAGGTAAACATCTTTTTGGTATTCTCTGCTTTCAGCCAAGATCCATCTCACGCCAGCAATGATACTGCACATTTCACGTCCTCTTCTGAATCTGGCTTGAACATCTGGAAATTCTCTGTCAATGTGTGGTTGCAGTCATTTTTGTGTGACTTTCAGTAAAACTTTACTCAGAAGGAAGGGATATCAATGATATTGTCTGATGGTTTCCGCATTCCGCTGGATCACCTCTCTTTGGAATGGACACAAATATGGATCTCTTCCAGTCAGTTAGCCAAGTAATTGTTTTCCAAGTTTCTTGACATAGATGAGTGAGTGCCTCCAGTGATACATCAGTTTGTTGAAAGATTTCCATTTGTATTCCATCTATTCCGGTACCTTATTCTTTGCCAATCACTGCAATGCACCTTGGAATTCTTCCTTCAGTATCATTGGCTCTTGATCATATGCTGTCTCTTGAAATGGATGAACATTGGCCTTTTCTTTTTGGTACAGTGAATCTGTGTATTCCTTTCATCTTCTTTTAATGCTTCTGGTATTATTCAATATTTCCCCATAGAATACTTCAGTACTGCAAGTTGAGGTATAGCTTTAAGAACCTGAATTTTGTTCTTTTACAGTTTAGGAAACTAGAAGTCCAATTTTGGAGTACCTGCTCTTGGGAAAGACTTCCTCTTTTTTATCTGTCAAGAAAATTCCTTGCCTTCTTTTATGAACTCTATGCCCAGTATTCATTGGAGACCTCCATACATTTCAGCATAAATCTTCTCCTTGATCTAGGAGCTTCACAGTGCAGGGACCTCAGGTCCAAATGATGAACCCCACTCCTAGTACATCTATCTTTGTGATAGTAGGGCCTTCTTTCTATGCTCAAGTCTGTCTCATTCATTTCTTTTAAGATTAAAAGTATTGCTTGCCATACTCTTGAGAATCTCCCACAGAAAAAATCAGGGTGATGTGTGGCTGTTAAGTGCGATCAAGTCATTTCCAACTCATAGAGGTCCTGTAAAAGATTTCTGAGGAGCACTGATTTTGTGGTTCAAGCCAACTTATGTTAGGGTGCTTTTCCCACAGTGCCACACCAGGACTCCAAGGGTGGTGTATCCAACCATTAGCCCTCTTAATAGTTTATCACCTCAAATCACATCATGAAGGATAGTTACATCTCAACTGCCAATCCACTGAGAACTCTGGCCCAGTCAAGTTGACATAAAAACTTAACATAGGTAAGCATTGTGCTGCTAACCACAAAGCAGGAGAAAGATGATATTGTCTGGTCTCACAAAGATTTATAGCCTCAGAAGCCCTATATGGGGTTACTGTGAGTTAAAATTGACTCTGTGGCAGTGAGTTTTGAGAATTAATGAGGCTAAGACAAGTGTTTTACTTGGAAAACTTATCTCCAGTCATCCATGGATCAAAAAAAACAACAACAAAAAAACCCAACACATTTTGTTTGGAATAAGCCGAACAAATGAAATAGATCCCTAGTAACAATACTTATTTGCTTCCCCTCATATATGCATGTATGTACTGTATTTTGTATGTAGTATTGTTTTATTGTAATCATAGGAGCTTTCCAATGGGTTCCAACTTGTATTGACCTGTGTACAATAGAAAGTCCTATGCCGTCCTCACAGTTGTTGTGTTGGAGCATATTGTTGCAGTCACTCTGCCAATCCAGCTTGTGAATAGTCTTTCTCTTTTACATTGACCCTCTAAGTCATCAAGCATGGTGGCCTTCTTCAAGTATTGGTCCCTCCTGATAAAATACCCATGATGCAAACACCAACCTTATGTGTAAAAGTATTCTGACTGTATTTCTTTTAAGACAGATTTGTTCACTTTCCTGGAAGTCCATGGATTATTTAATATTTTCAGTTACTTCATATTTCAAAAGCATAATTTCTTCAGTCTTCCTTGTTTATTGTCCAGTTTTTATATGCACATAAGAGGATTTAAAATGCCAAGACTTTGGTCAGGTATACCTTAATTCTCAAAGTTATGTCTTTGCTTTTTAACACTTTTTAGAGATCTTTGGCAGCAGATTTGTCCAATGCAATGCACTGTTTGATTTCTTGGCTGCTGCTTCTCTGATAATGGATAATGGAGTATTGATAATGGATCCAAATAAAATTTAATCCTTAAAAGTGTTAATATTTTCTCTGTTTATCATTATGCTACTTATTGGTCCAATGGTAAGAATTTTTGTTTTCTTTCTGCTGAAGTGCAATCTAAACTGTAGGCTATACTCTTTGGTCTACACCAGTAAATGCTTTAAGTTCTCTACACTTTCAGCAAGCAAGAGTGTGTCATCTGTACATTCCAGGTTATTGATCAGATGTTGTGTTCTTTTTCATAGTCCATCTTCTAGGATTATTAACTAAGTATGCAGATTGAATAATTACCTATAATGTTCTCCACCACCATTCATCTGTCAGTTTGTAGTACTGTAGTGGCTTGTGTGTTGCTGTAATGCTAGAAGCTATGCCACCAGTATTTCAAACACCAGCAGTGTTACGCCTGGTTTCAGACAACAACAGACTGGGGAAAAGATAAGTACATTTTTGAGGAATTAGCCACTAAAAGACAAATGAATAGCAACAGAACATTATCTGAAAAGTGTCAGAAGATTAGCCACTCAGGTTGTAAGGCACACAAAATACAAATTGAGAGAAGCTGCCAACTAAAATTAGTCTATCTTAATGACTAAAGCTAGGGAAGAACTACCTCTTAAAAGTAGAGTCGACCTTAATGGTGTGAATAGTGCAACAGCTTCCAGAACCTTCATTTGTTGATGAGACACACCTCAAAATGAAAAGAAACAGCTATAAGCATCCATTATTACTCTGAATATGGAATGTATAGAATATGAATCTAAGAAGATTGTAAGTCATTAAAACATGTGAAAATCAGTATCCTATGTTTTAATGAGCTAAAATGGACTGGTGTTGGCCATTTGGTTTCTGACCATCATATGATTTACTATGTTGGGAATGACAGACTAAAGAGGACTGGTGTCACATTCACTCTGAAAAAGAAAATTTCAAGATTTAACTTAAAATACAGTGCTGTTTGTGGAAGGAAAATATCTATACAACTATAAAGAACAGTTAATACAACTATTGTTGCAATTTGCACACTAGCCACCGAAGCCAATGATGAAGAAATTGAAGAACTGCAATTGCCTTCTTCATTCTGAAACTGATCAAACCTACAATCAAGAAGCATTGATAATTATTGGTGATGGGAATGCAAAAGTTGAAAACAAAAATAAAGACTCAGTAGTTGAAAACTATGGCCTGGATGAAAAAATATAGCTAGAAATTTCATGATAGAATGTTCCAAGACCAACAACTTACTCATTATAAATAGACTTCTTTGACAATATAAACAGTGAAAATACACAGGTACCATGCCAGTGGAATACACAGGAGTCAAATTGACTACATCTATGGGAAGAAACAATGGCGAAGTTCAATATCATCATCCAAAACAAATCTATGGGCTAACTGCGAACAGACCATCAAATGCTCATATGCTACTTCAGGTTGAAGCCAAAGAAAAAGCAAATCTGCAAGAGCCAAAATATAAACTTGAGTATTTTCCACCTGAATTGAGAGACCATCTTAAGAATAGATATAATGCAGAGATGAGAGAGAGAGAAGAGGACAGGCTGGTTGGTCAAAAAAGTGGAGAGATTTTGGGACCCCTGAGCTCATGGACAAGGACATAGCCACGGAGGGTTAGAGTTGAGAATGAAGCATCCAGTTGATATGAAGTTAGGAGAGAGGCACAAGAATGGCCAAACTTGCAGATAGTGACCATTTGACCTAGCCTTGATGGCTTGATGTTCAGAACTCGACTACAGGAAGAT
>NW_006410271.1:4109-7044 GCF_000296735.1 Chrysochloris asiatica | reverse complement strand
TAATTGAAAAAATCTGCTGACAAAGACATCTTTAAAAGTGTTAAAGAGCAAAGATGTTACTTTGTGTACTAAGATGCATCTGATCCAAACCCTTGGCAAGCCCTGGTGTGGCACTGTGGGTTAATGCACTGGTGTGAACTGCAAAGTCAGTGGTTCAGACTCACCAGTCACTCCTCAGAAACCCTGTACAGGGTTCCTTTGTGTTGGAACTGACTCAGAGGCACTTAACAACAACAATAATATGCATGTGAAAGTTGGATAATGAATAAGGAAAACTGAAGAAGAATTGATGCATTTGAATTATGGTGTTGGCAAAGAATATTGAATATAGCATGGACTGCTAGAAGAGTGAACAGAGCAGCCAGAATGCCCCTTAGAAGAGAGGATGGCAAAACTTCATCTGATGTAGTTTAGACATCTTATGAGGAGAGACCAGTTCTTGCAAAAGGGCATAATGTTCAGTAAAGTAGAGGGTCAGTGAAAAAGGGGAAGACCCTCAATGAGATGGATTGACACAATGACTCCAACAATGGGCTCAAACATAACAATTGTGTGAAGAGCAGAGGACCAGAAAGTACTTCTTTCTGTTGTAGCTAGGGTCCTTATGAATCAGAATCAATTTAATGCACCTAACAACAATAACAAAATTATCCATAATTTCTCAAATTCACACAATTGAATGCCTTTACATAGTCAATAAAGCACAGGTAAACATAATTATGATATTTTCTGCTGTCACCCAAGATTCATTCATATCAGCAATGATAGCCCTTGTTTTACATCCTCTTCTGAATCTGGCTTGAATTTCTGGTAGTTCTCTGCCAATATATTGCTGCAAGTGTTTTTATATTATGAAAATTTTATTTGTGTGTAAAAATAATGATTTTGTTAGATAATTTTGACATTCTGTTGAATCACCTTTCTTTCGAATGGGCACAAATACACATCTCTTCTAGTTGGTTGGTTTCAAATTTATTTGTATAAAAAATTCATATAAAAAAAGTGTCTGACTTCCTCTAACTTCACAAGTTGGGGATAAGGATCAAGATCATTAGCATCAACCACCAAGGTTTATTCCTATGTGGTGGAGATCTGTCAAGCCTTAAACCTCCAACCTGTTTTCCAATTCTGAAAGCAAGTGTACTTCCCAAAGTACTCTCTACTTCTCTGCTGGGTTCAACAACTTGTTGCCATAGACACACCAAACTCACAAACCATATGAACAATTATTAGATTAATCAGGAAAGAAACAGGTTATGATTAAGGTTCAGGAACAACTCATGATACAGTTCGTCTAATAAGACAGTCTTTTTCAGCTGAGACCTCAGACACTCATCTTTCAAAACCTCAGTCCTTTATCTGGCCTCCACCCTGATCCAGCAAGTGTTATGAAGCTTTTTTTAACTTGCTGGTTAAGTTCCCTGAGGCATCCCACTCTGTAAGCAAGGCTTCTATGTGAAGGCATTCAGCTTTCTCCCTCCATTGGAGCAGCAAGCCCACCACTGTGATTCATGCTGGTCTTTTAGTTCTGCTGCCTGTACTGATACCACTTCTCTGCCATTGCTTTTTACCATCTCTCACCAGCTCCAGTGACACAGCTCTCTGTCATCTGGATTAAGAAGGTTCAGTGCCATTTCTCAGATACAAAGGAAGCATTCCATTCCTGGCACATCTTTCTTGATGGTAGTAATATACCCTTTTCTGCCTAAAAAAAAATGGCTACCTTTAGACCTAGCCAGATAGCAAAACTAATGCCCTTGTTAGGGCTCTGTAGACCTTATTTACATGGTCCCCAAACCACTAGGGTGTTTTGTACTTTATTTACATAATTAAAAAGCTATCCAATTCCTCATTTGTCAGAAGTGCCCAGTCATTTGCATAGTCCTACTTAGTGATTCCATCACTGTGGTGCTATGGGTTAATGAGCCAGACTGCAAAGTTTTTTGAACTGCAAGGTTGGCAATTCAAGCTCACCAGCCACTCCTTGGAAACCCTATATGGGGTCGTTATGAGTTGGAACCAACTCGATGACACTTAATAAGAACAACAACTTAGTGATTCCACCACTCATCTCTCAGTTTGTCATAGTGTAGTGGCTTATGTCTAGGTGTGATACTGGATGCTGTGGCACCTGTATTTTAAATAATAATAAGGCATGCATGGTGGACAGCTTCAGAACTTCCAGGCTAAGACAAGTAGGAAGAAGGAGAGGCAAACAAATTATGAATGATTAGCTACTGAAAATCTTATGAATTGCAGTGGAACGTTATCTGATAAAGGATCTAGTGCAGACAGATGAGGTCCTCAGGTTGGAAGGCAATCAAAATACAACTGGGGAAGAGATGCCTCCTCAAAATAGAGTAGACCTTAATGATATAAATGGAGCAAAGATTTCTATACCTTCATTTGTTGGTGGGGCACAATTCAAAATTAAAAGAAACAGCTGAATATATCCATTAAAAATCAGATTGGAATGTACAGAGTGAATCTAGGAAAACTGAAAATCATCAGAACTAAAGTGGAACACTTTGGTAATAGTGAGCTGAAATCCTTGGTAATAGTGAGCTGAAATCATTTGGCAGTGACTATTTTTAATCTGTCAATCATATGTTTTATTATATTGAGAACAAAAAATGTTTTGTATTCATCATCAAAAACACCATTTCAAGATCTATCTTGTAGTACAATGCTGTGATAGGATAATATCCATATGCCTACAACGATGGTCAGTATATATCACTATTTTTCAAATTTACACATCAAGCATAAAGTCAGTATTGATGGAATTGAAGAATTATACCAACTTCTTCAGTTTGAAATTGATCAAACATGCAATCAAGTTGATTTGATAATTACTGCTGATTGGAATACAAAAATTGTAAATAAAGAAGAAGAATTAGTAGTTTGAAAATATGGCCCTAGTGATAGAAATGAC
>NW_006410271.1:0-3390 GCF_000296735.1 Chrysochloris asiatica | reverse complement strand
AATTATATATATTAAAAAAAAAAAGACAGGAAATTAAGAAAAGACTAAAATAAATGTCAGAAGAGACTCTGAAACTTTTGAACATAGAACTGCTAATGAAACTGGAAGAAATGATGAAGTAAAAGAGCTGAGCAGAAATTTTCAAAGGGCAGCCCCAAAAGATAAAGTATTATAATGAAATATGCAAAGACCTAGAGTTAGAATACGAAAAGGGAAGAACATGATGAGCATTTCTCAACAGAAATAATTGAAGAAAAAAATTCAAGCTGTGATTTAAAATATTGAAGGATTATTTGGGCAAAATACTGAATGATGCTGGAAACATCAAAAGAAGTTGGAAGAAATATACAGTCATTGTACCAAAAAGAAATGGTCGCTATTCAGTCATTTCAGGTGTTACCATATGATCAAGAACCAATGGAAAAACAAGGCTCCAGGAACTGACTATAAATTGAAAAGGTTTCATGAAACTGATGTAGCACTGGAGGTACTCACTTATCTATTCCATTAATTTTGGAAGAGAGGTACCTGACCAAACAGGTGGAAGAGATCCATAATTTTTCCCATTCCAAATATAGGTGACCTAGAAATCTAGGAATTATAGAAAAATGTCGTTAATATTGCATCCAAGTAAAATTTTGTTTAAGGTAATTATAAAAAAAGAACTGTTACAGCAATGCAGTAACAAAAACCTGCCAGAAATGTAAATCACATTCATAACAGGGCTTGGGACAAGGGATATTATTATTGCTCATGTTGGATGGATTTTAGCTAAGAGAAGAGGATATCAGAAAGAGATTTACTTGTGTTTTATTGACAATGGAAAGCATTTGTCATTGTAGATCATTATGAAACTATGCATGACATTGCAAAGAATGGGTATCTCAAAACATTTAATAGGGCTCATGAGGTATTTGTACATAGACCAAGAGGCAGTCTTTAGAACAGGACAAGGGAATACTGAATGTTTTAACATCAATCGAGGTGTGTGCCAGGGTTGTATCTTTTCACCATACATAATCAGTCTGTATGCTAAACCAATAATCTGAGAAGCTGGATTATTTGAAGAACCTGGCATCATGATTAGAGTAAGACTCATTAGCAACCTGAGATATGCAGGTGGCATAACCTTACTTTTGGAAGGAAAGATCAAAGACTACAGCCTTCAATATGGATTGCACCTCAGTGTAAAGATGACAAAAATTCTCACAACTAGACCAATAAGTAACATCATGACAAACAGTTAAAGGATTGAATTTGTCAAAGACTTCATTTTGGATTCACAATCAATGTTCATGAAAGCAACGTCAAGAAATCAAATGACCTATTAAGCAAATCTGCTGCCAATGACCTCCTTAAAGTGTTAAGAGCAAAGATGCAACTTTGAAGACTAAGATGCACCTGACTCAAGCCATGATAATTTCAATCACCTCATATGCATGTGAAAATTGGACAATGAATAAAGACGATCATAGGAGAATTGATGCATTTGAATCATGGTTTTGGCAAAGAATATTCATAGTAAGATGGACTTCCAGATGAACAAACATATCTGTCTTGGAAGAAGAACAGTGTCAACAACAATAGTTCAAACATGATTGTGAAAATAGTGCAGGACTGGACAGTTTTTGTTCTGTTGTGCATAAGGTCACTAGAGTCAGGACCAACTTCATGACATTTAGCAACAGCAACAATACACCAGTCATTTGGTGGGAGATTTAAAGACTACAGCTAGAGGAGTCATAATATAGAATTCACAGGGCTGTACTTGGAATCAATAGTGAGCATTGCATCCTTTTATTGAAACATCTCAGCTGCTATTCTGTCAATACGTGAGGCCCTGGACATATAGTGAATATGATTTAAAACTACCACTCATATGTCATATACTCCTGTGTGGTGATATAGGATAAGCGCTTAACTGCCACCTACAAGCTTGGTAGCTCAGATACGCTAAAGGAATTCTCAAAAACCCTATACAGGGTTGACATGAGTTGGAATCAACTTGATGGCACTTAACAATAATAATAACTCCTCTGTCATTTTGTCATAGTGTGGTGGCTTCTGTGATGTTGAAAGCTCATGCTGCTGGTATTTTAAATATCAGCAGGGTCATTGATGGTGGACAGGTTTCAGTGGAGCTTCCAAACTAAGAAAGACTAGGAAGAGGAAAAGATGGACTAATTCGGAATGTTTGTTGTTGTTGTTGTCAGGTGCCATCGAGTCGGAATTGACTCATAGCAACCCCATGCACAGCAGAACAAAACAATGTCTGATCTTGGGCCAACCTCACTACTGCTGCCACACTTGATGCCATCAATGATGCCACCTGGCTGATCCATCCCGTTGGGGGTCTTCCTTTTTTTCTCTGACCCTCCACCTTACCCAGCATGACATCCTTCTCCAATGACTGTTCTCTCTGGACAATGTGTCCAAAGACGCTGAAAAATTTATGAATAGGAGTGAAACATTGTCAGATACTGTGCTGGGAGATAAAGGCATTATGAATACCACCAGAATATTATTAGATATCATGCCTGAAGATGAGCCCCTCAGGTTGGAAGGAACTGAAAATATGACTGAGGAAGAACTCTCTCCTCAAGATAGAGTGATTGTTATGACACAAATGGAGTAAATCTTTCGGGACCTTCATTTGCTGATGGGGCACAACTCAAAATGAGGCAAAGCAGCTATAAACATTGATTAATAATTGGAACTTCAAATGTATGAAGCATGAATACATGAAATTTGACATGTTAGGAGTGGGCTGAAATGGACTGGTATTCATCATTTCATTGTAACAATCATGTGGTCCACTATGCAAGGAACAACAAATTCAGAAGGAATGGTGTTGTATTCATCATCAAAAAGAACATTTCCAAGATTTTCTTGAAATACAATGCTGCCTGTGATAATATAAAATCCATATGCCAACAAGGAAGACCAGTTAAATACCTCTATTATTCAAAAAAAATGCAGCAACCACTGAAGCCAGTGATTATTAAACTGAAGAAATCTACCAACTTTTTCAGTCTGAAACTGATCAAAAGTATAATAAAGATGTATTAATAATTACTGGTGATTGGAATGCAAATGATGGAAACAAGCAGGAAGGATTGGTAGGTAGAATATGGCCTTGGTGATAGAAATGATGCTGGAGATGGCATAGTAAAATTTTGCATAATAGACTTATTCATTGCAAATGTCTTTTTTTTTTTAATGTTTTATTGTGAATTATATGATAGTTTACATGGGAGAACTTTAGTTTTACATTCATTCCATCGTATATCATCTCACTGCCATGGTTCCAATCCCCTCCATGAATCCTCAACCACACAAAGGGTATATCCCAGAAACCCGCCCCCTACACTTCCCCCTCCTCCTCCCAGT
>NW_006410270.1:15486-16075 GCF_000296735.1 Chrysochloris asiatica | reverse complement strand
AAGAAAGAAGGGAAAGGTCAAAATGGATGTCAGAAGAAACACTGAAACTTGCTCTCCAGTGTAGAGATGCTAAAGCAAATGGAAGAAATGAGGAGTTCCAAGAACTGAACAGAAAATTTCAAAGATCAGCTTGAGAAGATAAAGCCAAATATTACAACAAAATGTGCAAAGATGAGCAGTCAGAAACCAAAAAGCATCTCTCAACCTGGAAGAACTGAAGAAAAAATAAAAGCCTCGACTTTGGTTATTGAAAGATTCTCTGGGCAAATTATTAAATGATGCAGAAAGCATCAAAAGATGAAAGGAATACACAGAGTCAATGTACCAAAAGGAAATGGCTGATGTTCAACCATTTCAAGAGATACCATATGATCCAGAACATATGATCAAGAGGTAGCATATGATCAAGAAGGAAGAAATCCAAGGTGCTTTGAAGGAATTGGCAAAGAACAAGGCACCAGGAATTGATAGAATAAAAATTGAAATCTTTCAAGAAAGTAATGAAGCACAAGAGGCACTCACTCTTCTATGCCAAGAAATTTGGAAGACAACTATCTGGCCGACTGATTGGAAGAGATCCATATTTGTG
>NW_006410270.1:12492-14620 GCF_000296735.1 Chrysochloris asiatica | reverse complement strand
TGGACAGTGAATAAGGAGGTCCGTAGAAGAATTGATGCTTTTGAGTTATGGTGTTGGAGGAGAATATTGAAAATGCCATGGGTTGCCAAAAGAACCAATAGGTCTGTGTTGGAAGAAGAGCAACCAGAGTGCTCTTTGGATTCAAGATGGCCAGACTTTGAATTTATTAGTTTTTTCCTTTTAGGGTTGTGATTTTTGTATCCTGTTTAAGAAATTCTTCCTTATTCTGATGTCATAAAAATACTGTTTTAGTCTAAAAGTTTTAATTATTAATCTTTTTTAATTAGGTAATTTTGTCTTAATCCAAATGAATGTTTGTTGTGTCAGTACCATTATTGAATACCTCATCTTTCTTACTAATCTGTCATGCCATTTCTTACATGTATTAACATAAATAATATGAACAGTCTTATACTTATTGGACAGGTGTGTGTGGATTTCTCTTGGTATATATACAGGAATAGAATTGCTGAGCAATAGGTTATACTTTCCTTAAACTTTACAAGAAAACTCCGATCAGTTTTCTAGAATGGATGTACCAGTTTACGTCCTTCTTCTTGTTAACTCCTGCTGAGTTGGTTCCAACTCTTAGTGACCCTGTATAGGATTTCCAAAGAGTAGTTGGTGGGTTTGAACCACTGACCTTGTGGTTGGCAGTTCAGTGCTTTTCCCTATAGCACTACCTGAGGACTTCCTTCCTAGTTGCCATATCAGTGTTGGTAAGAAGCCACAGGAACTATTATGCACAACTAGTAAGGGTGTAATTAAGTAGCACTCAGCATCCTCCATAATTATAGCTTTAAAGTGCATTTTCCTGATTATTGATGAGACTCAGACCTTTTCATATGTTTATTGCGTGTCTGAATGACTGCTTTCAAAAGATAACTTGTCACACAATGATGGAAACTCCTTAGATCTTATCAAACATCCTAAGGCAATGAGTTGCTGGGCCTGGGGGCTCAGGACCATAGTCTCAGGGCACACCATGTTCAATTGGCACAACACAGCCCACAATGAAATGTTCTACATCCTACTATGGTGAGTAGTGCCTGGGATCTTAAAAAGCTCATGAATGGTCATCTAAAGTACAACTATTGGTCTCTCCATGTGCAGAAGAAAGAAGAGTGCTAAAAATTTGAAGATGCTTGGAATCAACTAGTCCAGTGGACCAGTGGGACATGTGAGCATTATTTACTGTGACTCCGAGACCAGAGAAAACAGCTGGTGTCCAGCAACTACTGTCAATTGCTCTAAAAGGGATCATACTAGAAGGTTCCAGGTAGAGTGGAGAAAATGTGGAACGAAACACAAAATTATAAAAAAAGGCCAGACTTACTGGTCAAAAAGAGACTGGAGAAACCCAAGACTATGACCCTCAATCATCTTTCATGTCTGGAACAGAACTCACCCTTGTGACCTAGTTTTCAGCCAAGCAGTTGTTAAGTGCTGTAGAGTCAGGTTTCAACTCATAGCGACCCTGTATAGGGTTTCCAAGGTGCAGATGGTGAGCTTGAACAGTCTGCCTTGTGGTTCAAGTGGACTTTGCCGTCCAGCACATTAACCAACAACAACACACAGTAGGTTTAAAGGAGTAATAGCAACACTAGTAAGTTATTCTTACAAATCATGATCATTCAAGATAGTTATAAAGGGGGAACAACAACAGTGGTAAGGTATGCGCAACATTTCAATCATTCAAAATCAAAAGGGCAACATTTACCTAAGTACAAAGTTGCAAAAGCATGGGAAGCAAAGTGAAATGAAAATAACTGTAGAGAGGAAGTAAGACGACAGTTATTTCATAGAGGGGATTGCAGTCAATGAGGTTAAACTAAGTGTATGATTAGTTGAGTGTGGAAAATGATAACCTGTGTAAACCTTTACTCAATTAATAATAATAATAATAATAATAATAAAAAACTATCTGGTCAGACTGCTTGTCCAAATTTAAAATGTGCTCTTGATTCTTTTTCTTATTTGAATATGAACTCTGTCAGACAGTTACACATGTGGCAGCTTTCCTCTCCCACTGGTTTGCTGTTTCAGTTTCTTAGTGGTATCTTTTGATAAATGTTATCGCTAGGTGCCGTCGAATGAGCTCTGTGCCACAGGACACCGTGCCTACCCC
>NW_006410270.1:8900-12254 GCF_000296735.1 Chrysochloris asiatica | reverse complement strand
GTGCCATCCTGACACCGTGCCTGCCCCGCCCCGTGCCATCCTGACACCGTGCCTGCCCCGCCCCGTGCCATCCTGACAGCTGTTACGTTGGAGCCCCTTGCTGCAGCCACTGTGTCCGTCCATCTCATTACTTTTAATGGAGTTCAATTTATCCAGTTTTTATCTTTATGGTTGTACTGAAAGTTTTAACACTTTTCTTTCCCCTGTGAGTGTCAAGTTCTTCCTATTTGATATACTCCTCTAAACAAGTTTCTTACAGTTTTTCTTGTGTACTGTGAACCCTTTGGAAACCTACTGAAACCTATAGCCCTTTTCTCAGAATGTTTTTAAGTATATAAAATAAAAATTATTACAAAGGACATCAAATATTGATATTTGGTTTTAAAATATTAAAAAGATTTTTGGTATAACAGCTGTTATATGTGGCACTATCAGTTAATTCGCTAGACCGCAAGGTCGGTTTGAATGGCAAGGTCAGTGGTTCAAGTTCACCATCCACTCCTCAGAAACCCTATACAGGGTTGCTATGAGTCAGAACTGACTTGACGGCACTTAACAACACTACCAACTAATGAAGCCGTCCTGGTGGTGCAGTGGTTAAAGGGCTCAGCTGCTAAACAAAAGGTCAGTGGTTTGAACTACCAACTGCTCCATGAGAGAAAGGTATGGCAGTCTACCCCTGTAAAACTTACAGCCTTGGAAACCCTATAGGGTGGCTGTGAGTAGCAATTGAATCGATGTCATAGAGTAACAACAACAACATGCCGTGTTCACCATAGATGGAAAAACTCTATTGTAAAGTTGTCAATTCTCCTGTTCTACAGAAGAGGAAACTGCAGCTCAAGGACTTTCCAAAGAATGCAGAACTAGTGAAAAGGGAGCGCTGGGATTTTCACTCACATACGTTGTGTATTCAAGCACCATAATTGGCTGGCTTTACGTTTCACTGTATTCCTGGCGATTGTTTGAGGCCAGGGTGCGTTACAAGTGTATTCGTGGGGATTGTGTGAGAAACAATTTATGTAGCTTCTGTGACACAGCTGAAGGCCCTCCCAACTACTTTCTGCACTTACAAATTGTTGTTGCACGCAGTGTGAGTTTTGGTCTCCTGAGGGCTGTAACATGACTACGTTCTCTGGGGAGACTGTTTCCTCCACTCAGCACCCAGGTATGGTCACTTTTCCTTGCTGGCTCCCTTTCGGTGCGGCTTATTGTCCTGGTTCATCCAGGAGGGGATAGTTGTTAGGGCTTTATTGATTTTATACTGGTGTCTGTGATCTGATTTCCCACCTAGGCTTCCCGTGTAGCTCTTTCAAACAGAAGCTCTGTGCCACTGGGTACCGGTCAATTCCCTGACGACAGTCTCGTTGCCAGCTTCAGCTTTTGTTTACTATGAATTCTTGCCTGAGAAACTAGATGCAATCAGAAGAGAACACATACAACTGCGTCTATAGGAAGGGGACTTCAGAGTTTGTGGAAAAATTCCATTATCTTAGTTCCATTTTTCACGCACTTTTTGAAGCCCCCTCAGATATTCTGCCCTCTCTATGCTACCATAGATGAACTGTCTGTTTTTGTTGTTGTTTTTAAGGCCAATTTCCTCACTTGTGGTGTTCTTGTTGCTGTTAAGTGTCGTTGAGTTCGTTCCAACCCATAGCGACCCTGTATAGGGTTTCCAAGGAGCAGCTGGTGAGCTTGAACCACCAACCTTGCAGTTCAAACAACTTTGCAGTCTGATGCATTAGCCCACAGCGCCACACAATTGGTTCTGACTCACAGCTACACTGTATAGCGTTTTCGATGAGCAAGCGTTTTTGATGAGCAGTTTGTGGGTTTGAACTGTTGACCTATTGGTTAGCAATCCAGTGCTTATCCTATGCAGCATGCCACAACTGGATTCTATATGCTCTTGTTTTCTCAGGGATATCACTACTGCAGTTTTCTCTTCAGTTTTCCTTTCTCCATTAGCATTCAAAGGTGCTATAATCTTACCCATTGTAAAACAAATAACAGTTACTATACGGTCTGTCTTCTGCCCCATTTTCCTGCTCCCCTTACAGCACTTTGAAAGAGTTATCTGTAGTTGCCTCTCCCAGTTTCCTCATCTTCTATTAAGCACACTTAACCACTACTCCTCAGAAACTTCCTGTTACTGAATCCTATGGTTGGGACTTACTTGAGCCATCAGCATAATTTAACACAGTTAGTTTCTTCCTCCACCTTGAAACACTTTTCTTCACTTGTCTTCTAAGACACAGCACATTCTATTGATTATCTTCTTTATGTGGCTCCCTCCTAAGTTTGCTGGTATCACTGAATCTCCTCTATTTTAACAAAACAAAACACCTTTTATGTATAGCATAGGGAGGACAGAACAATTGAGTGAAGATTTACAGAGAAGATCATCCATTTTACATTCAACAAGTCATACAATACACTTTGTTTCATCTCAATGATTGCAATCCCCTCCTTGTAACAACAGTTTCCCCACTTCCTCCCTCTGGCTCTTATTTCCATTCAACCCTCTTTCTAAACCCCGTCTCAACTTTGTCCTTAGGAAAATGATGACCTTTGAACTTGAATTATTGACCATTCTAGGTGAACATACCTTACTAGTATTGTTGTCCCCACTATCTATATACCTATCTACTGCTTGGCTGAAAATTGGGCCATGAGGGTGAGTTCCGTTCCAGACCTAAAAGGTGGTTGAGGACCATAGTCTCAGGTTCCTCCACACTCTTTCTGATCAGTAAACCTTGTCTTTTTTTTATAATTGTAAGTTTTGTTCCTTATTTTCTCTCACTTTATCAGGACCTTCTCATATGATCCCTTTCAGAGCAGTTGATAGTGGTAGCCTGGCACCATCTAATTCTTGTGGTGGTCTAGGAGTCATGGTGACTGATATCCATCTGCTCCATTGGCCATTGGACTAGTTGATTTCAAGCATCTTCAAAAAAAATTTTTTTTAAAGGTTTTTATTGTGGATTGATTGAGTGAAAGTTTACAGGGCAGATCATCAGTTTTACATTAAACAAATCATACATCTTGTTTCATTATAATGATTATAATCCCCCCTCCATGTACCATTTCTCTCTATTCACTTTAGCTTTTTTTTTTAAAAAAAACAACAACACTCAGGCATATATAATAAATTACACCTCCAAAGGGCACATTCTGCAAGTCTGCCTCTTGGCCACCAGCTCTTAGTCCCTCTCTTCCCAAGAATCTAGAGTCCTCAGCTACTCCCCCTCTCCATGACCCCATCTCTGCCTCTGTCTCTGGTGTCGCTGCTTCTCTGGATAAGGTCCCGCATTCTGCTTGTGCTCTTCTCCATTGATGGTCCTAGGGTCCTCC
>NW_006410270.1:6077-7620 GCF_000296735.1 Chrysochloris asiatica | reverse complement strand
TTCAAGCTATGCCTAGATCCCTGTATCACAGAGCCCTGTGAGCATGCATCACTATTTACCTCTTTCCCACTTAGGCCATGCAAACCAGTCTCAGTGTTCCCCTATCTTATTCTTCTGTCTCCTCGCCCTTCTTGTATTGCCCTCCCCAACACCCGAACTAAATGCCCACCCCATCCCCATTGTTGTGGTTACCTTATATTCCATTAATTATTCCCTCCATTTAAGACAGTCATTTTATCCTATAATCTACCTGACCTTCTTACCACCTGGATCTCTGTTCCTCTGTGTTTACCTTCTTTCACATTGTAATGAATTGTTTTGATCATAGACTGAATTCCCAGATCCTCTGTTCTTGTAATTTTATTCTGTTCTTGACTCTTCATTTGTTGATTGAGTTCAGGGTGATGCTGCCACGTACGTCATTCTCTGGTTGTTGTCTGTTCTTGTTGGTTCTCAGTCCACAGAACTTCCTTTAGGATGTTTTTCATAGCAGGGTTGGCTTTGGCAAAATCCCTTTGCTTCTGTTTACCCTGGAATGTTTTAATTGCACCATCATATTTGATTGACAGCTTTGCTGGGTAGAGAATTCTTGGGTGGAAGTTTTTTTTTTCCAGGGTTTTATCTATGTCTCCCCGTTGCCTTCTTGCCGGCATGGTTTCTGTTGCAAGATCTGAGCTTAATCTGATTTGCTTGCCTTTGTATGTTATACTTCTCTTTTCCCTAGCTGCTTTCAGGATTCTATCCTTATCTTTGATTTTGAAAATAAGGCTTTCTGCTCCCATAAAGATTTGCAGCCTTGGAAACCCTGTTCAGGGTCACTATGGATCGGAACTGACTTGACGGCACTTAACAACAACAACAACAACAAATTGTTATATACCTTGGTGATTTTCTTTTAGGGTCCATCTTTCCTGGGGTTCATTGAGCTTCTTGAATGATTATCTTTTTGCTTTTCAGGATGTTAGGGAAATTTTCTTCCAGAAGTTCTTCAACTATCTCCTCTGTGGACTTGTGTGATTCTTCCTGTTCTGGAATGCTGATAATTCTAACTAGCTCACTAGTTCTGGCTTCCATCTCTTCACTTCTGCTCCTTTGCCCTTTCAGTGTGTTGTCCATTTCTGATACTTTATTAATAATCGTTTGGATCTCTTTCTGTAGCTTTTGAATTGTTTCCAATGCTGTATCTATTTTATTTGATTGTTCCTGTAACGCTTTCCTGACTTCTTCCTTATTTTTTTCAACTTCATTTTTCAGTGTTTTGATGCATTTTATAATCATTTTTCTGAATTCCTTCTCAGGCATTTCCAAAACCTGCCCATCTTCCAGTATGGAGTGTAGGTCTACTTCCAGCTCTTTTGCCTCAGTCACTTTATCTTGTTTCGGGACATGTGCTGATTTGGTCATCTGCTTCTGTTTTTTGGGCATAGTCAGGAGTTACCTGTGCTATTTGGTACTTAGATGGGTGTGTATTTTGGTATTTTTTATGTTTTCTGATTCCTTCCAGGTAGATGTGATCAGGAGATGGGCTTCCCTTTTCACTCTT
>NW_006410270.1:0-4089 GCF_000296735.1 Chrysochloris asiatica | reverse complement strand
GTTGGAACCAACTCCGTGGCACATAACCATCCCCCACCTGCCCCCGTACTTTTAAACAGGGCTTGGAACCATTTCATTCTAGTTTGACCCTCTTGCTGAGAATTTGCCTTTCTACCAGTGGGTTAGAGCACTGGACCACAAGTTCAGTTTGAACCACAAGAACAGTTTCCAGCTGCTCCTTGGGTACCTTATTACAGAGTCACTGTGAGTCAGAATTGACTTGACGGCACTTAACAACAACAATATCTAACATATTCAGTCTTCAGAAAATTCTGTTGGCCCTGCCTTTAGAATATGTACAGAATTTGCTCACTTCTTACCACCTCCATTCTTATAACTTAGTTGAACCATCATCTATCACTTGGAATATTGTCTTAAATTTTTTATTGGTCTTCCAACTTTTGCTGTGCTTCTGTACAATCTGCTTTCAACCAGTAGCTAGAGCGATCTTTTAAACATGTATATCAGATCACATAACTCTTCTGCTCAACTAGTCAGAAAGTTTCCTATTTCATTCAGTAAAAGCCCAAGTCTTTATATTGACTTACAGGATCCCATACAGTAAGATATCATATTTCCCTCTCCCCCACTTCCTCTTTTGGCCTTGACCTTGTCCTATATCACTCCCTTCTTTGCACACTTGAGCGTAGCCATTGTTCCTAACAGCTACCCATGTTCTCACCTCACAGCTCTTTAACATTTACTCTCCTTTCCTGGAGCAGATGCTGTCAGAGACCAGCATAGCATTTCCCCTTTAGCTTATTAAATGTCACCTTTTCAGTAAGATCCTCCCAAAGCACTCCACCTCCCACTGCATTCTGTATTTCCTTCACCTGCCTTCATTTTATTCATGACAGTTTTTCACTAGGAGTCTGTAATAGTTTTCTGTTGTAGTGTAACAATTTACCACAAAGTTAATGGCTTCAAACATCATAAACTTATTCTTTCATATTGTTTTGGGGGCACTTTAAAGAGGTCTTTTGAAGCAGATTTGCCTAGTTCATTATGTTGATTTTTTGACTGTTGCTTCCATGGGTGTTGATTGCGGGTCCAAGTAAAAATGGAATCCTTGGCAACCTCAATCTTGTTTCCATTTATCGTGATGTTGCTTATTGGTCCATTTATGAGGATTTTTACCCCTTTATGTTGCAGTGTAATCCATACCCAGGTGTTGTCTTTGATCTTCTTCAATAAATGCTTAAAGTCCTCTGTATTTTCAGCAAGCAGGTTGGGTTGGCTGCATATTGCAGGTTGTTAATGAGGCTACATTCTTTATATAGTCCATTTTATGGGATTATTTGCTTAGCATAAAGAATGAATAAGTATAGTGAAAAATACAGCCCTGGCACACACACCTTTCCTGATTTTAAACCACACGGTTTTCCCTGTTCTATTTGAATTTTAGTCTCTGTACAGGTTTCACCTGAGCACCGTGTGAATTCCCATTCTTCATAATGTTAGCCATAATTTGTTAATGATCCACACAGTCAACTTCCTTTGCATAGTCAATAAAATACAAGTACACATCTTTCTGGTATTTTATACTTTCAGCTGAGATCCATCTGATATCAGCAATGACATCCCTTGTTTTGTATTCTCTTATCAATCCAGCTTGAATTTCTGGCAATTCCCTTTTAATGTACTATGTTATTTGTTTTTTAATTACCTTCAGCAAAAGTGTACTTCCACCACTCATTTGTCACTTTGACATACTGTAGTGGCTTGTGTGTTGCTGTGATTCTGGAAGCTATTCCACAAGTATTTTAAATACCAGTGGGGCACCCATGGTGGACAGGTTTCAGATGAGCTTCCAGGGTAGGAAGAAGGAGAGATGGACTACTTCTGAATATTTAGTCAATGAAAACCTTATGAATAGCAGTGGAACACTGTCAGATAGCACCAGAATATTGAATATTGAAACATGATGAAGAGCACCAGAATGTTGTCAGATATAGTGCCAGAAGAGGAGCCCTTCAGGTTCAAAGGCACTCAAAATATGACTGGGAAAGAGCTGCCTTCTCAAAATAGAGCTGACCGTGATGACATAAATGGAGTAAAACCTTTGGGACCTTCATTTGATTCTGGGGCACAACTCAAAATGAGGAGATGCAGCTGTAAACAGCCATTAATAATCAGGATATGCAATGTACAAAGAATGAATCTAGGAAAATTGGAAAATGTCAAAAATGAAATGGAACATATAAACATCGATATCCTAGGCATTAGTGAACTAAAAAAGGGACTGGTCTTGGCCATTTTGAATCTCACAATCACTTGGTTTAACATGCTGGAAATGACAAATTGAAGAGGAATGGCGATGCATTCATCTTCAAAAGAACTTATTAAGATTTGTCTTGAAGTACAATGCTGTCTGTGATAGGATAATATCCATACGCCTTCAGGAAAGACCGGAGTTCTGTTGTGGCGCTGTGGGTTAATGTGCTGGACTGCAAAGTTGGTTTGAAACATAAGGTCGATGGTTCAAGTTCACCATCTCCTCGGAAACCCTGTACAGGGTCACTATGATCTTGAACCAACTCAGGGTAATAACAACAGGGAAGACCAGTTAATACCTCTGTTATTCAAATTTGTACACCAACCACTAAAGCCAGTGATGATGCAATTGAAGAATTCTGTCAACTTCTTCTGTCTCAAATTTATCAGATATGCAATTAAGATGCATCGATACTTGTGACTTGAATGCAAAGGTTGGAAACAAAGAGGAAGCATCAGTAGTTGGAGAATATAGTCTTGGTGATAGAAATGATGCTTTAGATTGCATGATAGAAATTTTCAAGACCAATGACTGCTTCATTGCAAATAAATTTTTTTTCAACAACATAAAAGACAATATACAGGTGGCTCACCAGATGGAATAGACAGAAATCAAATTGATTACATCTGTGGAAAGAGACAGTGGAAAAAACTCCATATCATCAACGAGAACAAGGCCAAGGACGGACTATGGACCAGATCATCAATTACTCATATGCAAGATCAAGCAGAAGCTGGAGAAAGTTAAAACAAGTCCACAAAAGCCAAAATATGACCTGAACATATCCCACCTGAACTTAGAGACCATCTCAAGAACAGATTGATAGATTAGACACTAAAGACCAAAGAGGAGAAGAGTTGTGGGATGACATCAATAACATCATACATGAAGAGAACAAAGTCATTAAGATAAGAAAGAAGAAAACGGTCGAAATGGATGTCAGAAGAGACTCTGAAACTTGCTCTTCAGTGTAGAGATGGTAAAACAAATAGAAGAAAAGAGGAGATAAAAGAGCTGAACAGAAAATTTCAAATGGCAGCTCAAGAAGACAAAGTCAAATGTTATAACGAAATGTGCAAAGTCCTGGAATTAGAAAACCAAAAGGGAAGAAACCGCTCAGCATTTCTCAAGCTGAAGGAACTGATGAAAAATTCAAGCCTCAAATTGAAATATTAAATAATTCTGTGAGCAAAATGTTGAATAATGCATAAAGCATCAAAAGAAGATGTAAGGAATACACAGAATCACTGTACCAAAAATAAATAATCAATATTCAACCATTTTACGGGGTACATATGATCAAGAGTCAATGATACTGAAGGAAGAAGTCCAAGGTGCATTGAAGGCATTGTCAAAGAACAAGGCACTAGGAATTGATCAAATACAAATTGAAATCTTCCTTTAAAATGATGTAGCACTGGAGGCACTATGCCAAGAAATTTGGAAGACAACTGAATGGAAAAGATCCATATTTATGCCCCTTTCAAAGAGAGGTGACCCAATGGTATGTGGAAATCATCAGACAATATCATTAATATCACATGCAAGCAAAATTTTGCTAAAGATAACACAAAAACAGCTGCAACCATACATTGACAAAGAATTTCCAAAGATTCAAGCTGGATTCAGCAGAGGATGTGGAGTGAGGGATATCATTGCTGATGTCGGATGGATCCTTACTGAAAGCAGAAGATGCCATAAAGATGTTTATCTTTACTTTATGACTGTGCAAAGGTATTTGATTGTGTGGATCATGATAAGTTATGGGCAACAATGTGGAGAATGAGTATTCTGGAACACTTAATTGTGCTTGT
>NW_006410269.1:15844-16431 GCF_000296735.1 Chrysochloris asiatica | reverse complement strand
CTAGTCTTTCATGTAGCTAGCTCTCAGTATATGGACATGTTGGACTCATTAGCCAGGTAGCTAGTACTCTTTTTATGGACATGTTGGACTATTCTGCCATGTAGCCAGCTCTCATTATATGAACACTTTGGACTCATCTGCCATGTAGCTTGAACTCTGTGCATGGAAATTATGTACTACACTGCCATGTAGCTAGCTCTCTGTATGTGGACATTTTCCACTTGTATGACATGAAGCAAGCTCTCTGTGCATGGATATTTTGGACTGATCTGCCATGTAGCTAACTCTCTGTATATGGATATGTTGGACTGCTCTGACAAGTAGGTAGCTCTCTGTATATGTGCATATTGGACTTGTATGCCATGTAGCTAGCTCTCAGTATATGGACAAGTTGGACATATCTGCCACGTAGCTAGAACTCTGTATTTGGAAATGTTGCACTACCTTGCCATGTAGCTAGCTCTCTGTAGACGGACATTTGGAACTCATCTGCCATGTAGCTAGCTCTGTGTACATTGATATTAAGGAATGATCTGCCAAGTAGGTAGTTCTCTGTATATGAGCATATTGGAATTTTCTGCTATGTA
>NW_006410269.1:14436-15424 GCF_000296735.1 Chrysochloris asiatica | reverse complement strand
TTGGACTCATCCCCCTTGTAGCTAGAACTCTGCATATGTAAATGTTGCACTACCCTGTCATTTAGCTACCTCTCTATATATGGTAATTTTGTACTTGTCTGCCATGTCATTATATCTCTGTATATGAACATATTGGACTTGTCTTCCGTGAAGCTAGCTCTCAGTATATGGAAATGTTGGACTCATTAGCCAGGTAGCTAGTACTCTTTATATGGGCATGTTAGACTACTCTGCCATGTAGGTAGCTCTCAGTATATGAACACTTTGTACTCATGTTCCATGTAGCTTGAACTCTGTATATGGAAATGATGCACTATTTTGTCATGTAGCTAGATCTCTTTATATGGCCTCTTTTTACTCATTTGACAGGTATCTAATTCTCTGTGCATGGATATTTCGACTGATCTTCCATGTAGGTAGCTCTCAGGATACAGATATATTGGACACATTTGTCATGTACCTAGAACTCTGTATATTCAAATGTTGCAGTACCCTGTCATGGAGCTAGATCTCTGTATATGGACATTTTGAACTCGTCTGACATGTCATTAGGTCTCTGTACATGGAAATGTTGGAGTGATCTGCCAAATAGGTAGCTCTCTGTATATGAACATATTTGAGTTGTCTGACATGTAGCTAGTTCTCAATATATGGAGTACGTTGGACTCATCTGCCATAAAGCTAGTACCCTGTATATGGCCATGTTGGACTACTCTGCTCGTAGCTAGCTCTCAGTATATGGACATATTGGACACATCTACCATGTAGCTAGAAATCTGTATATGGAAATGTTGCACTAGAGTGCCATGTAACTAGCTCTCTGTATACGGACATTTGGGATTTGTCTGTCATGTAACTTGCTGTGTGTACATGGATATGATGGAATGATCTGCCAAGCAGGTAGTTCTCTATATATGAGCATATTGAAATAGTCTGTCATGTAGCTAGCTCTCAGTATATAGACAAGTTGGACTCATTTGCCTTGAAA
>NW_006410269.1:11753-13308 GCF_000296735.1 Chrysochloris asiatica | reverse complement strand
TTGGAGTTGTCTGCCATGTAGCTCCCTCACAGTATATAGACAAGTTGGACTCATATGCCTTGTAAGTAGAACTCCATATATCGAAATGTTGCACTAACTTGCCATGTAGCTAGCTGTCAGTGTATGGACATGTTGGACTCATGAGCCAGGTAGAAAGTACTCTTTTTATGGACATGTTGGTCAATTCTGCCAAGTAGCCACCTCTCAGCTTATGAACAATTTGGACTTATCTGCATATAGCTTGATGTTTGTATATGGAAATGATGCACTACTCAGCCATATAGCTAGCCCTCTGCATATGGACATTTTGGACTCGTCTGCCATGTAGCTAGCTCCCTTACATGGATATTTTGGACGTATCTGCCATGTAGGTAGCTCTCAATATATCGACAGGTTGGACACATCTGCCATGTAGCTAGAAATCTGTATATGTAAATGTTGCACTACTCTGCCAAGTAGCTAGCTCTCTGTATATAGACCAATAGGACTCAACTGCCTTGTAGATAAAACTTTGTATATGTAAATGTTGCACAATACTGCCATGTAGCTAGCTCTCTGTATATGGACATTTTGGACTCTTCTGCAGTGTAGCTAGCTCTCTGTACATGGCTATGTTGGACTGATCTTCCAAGTAGGTAGCTCTTTGTATATGAACATATTGGACTTGTCTTTCATGTGAGTAGCTCCCAGTATATCGTCATGTTGGACACATCTGCAATGTATGTAGCGCTCAGTATATGGACATGTTGGACTCATGAGCCATGTAGCTAGAACCCTGTATATGGACATGTTGGATTGATCTACCATGTAGGTAGCTCTCAGTATGTGGACACTTTGGACACTTCTGACATGTAGCTAGATCTTTGTATATGGAAATGTTGCACTACTCTTTCATGTAGATTCCTCTCTGTGTACGGACAATTTGAACTCATCTGTCATGTAGCTAGATGTCTGTACATGAATATGTTGAACTGATTTTCCAAGTAGGTAGCTCTTCGTACATGAACATATTGGAATTTTCAGCCATGTAGCTAGCTCTCAGTATATGAACATGTTGCAGTCATTAGCCAGGTAGCTAGTACTCTTTATATGGACATATTGGACTTCTCTGCCATGTAGATAGCTATCAGTATATTAAAACTTAGGATTCATCTGTCATGTAGTTTGATCTCAGTGTATGGAAATGATGTACAACTCTGCCATGTAGTTGTACATGTATATGTTGGAAAGATCTGCCAAGTAGGTAGCTCTTTGAATATGAACATATTGGACTTGTGTGCCATGTAGCTAGCTCTCAGTGTATGAACACTTTGGACTCATCTGCCATGTAGCTTGAACTCTCTCTATGGAAATGATGCACTACTCTGCCATATAGCTAGCTCTCAATATATGGACACGTTGGACACAACTGCCATGCAGCTAAAACTCGGTATATGGAAATGTTGCACTACTCTGCCATGTAGCTAGCAATCTGTATATAGACAAGTTGGACTAATTTGCCTTGTAGGTAGAAGTATGTATAAGGAAATGTTGCACTATCCTTCCATGTAGCTAG
>NW_006410269.1:8757-9811 GCF_000296735.1 Chrysochloris asiatica | reverse complement strand
TCTGTGCATGTATATGTTGGATGGATCTGTCAAGTAGGTAGCTCTCTGGATATCAACCAATTGGACTTGTCTGCCATGTAGCTATCTAGAAGTATGTGGACATGTTGGACACATCTGTAATATAGCTAGCGCTCAATATATGGACATATTGGACTCATCTGCCATATAGCTACTACCCTGTATATGGACATGTTGGACTGATCAGCCATGTAGTTAGCTCTCAGTACATAGACACGTTGAACACATCTGCCATGTAGCTAGAAATCTGTATATGTAAATGTTGCACAACGCTGCCATGTCGATAGCTCTCTGTGTATACACATTATGAACTCATCTGCCATGGTGCTAGCTCTCTGTACATGGATATGTTGGACTGATTTACCAAGGAGACAGTTCCTTGTATATGAACATATTGGACTTGTCTGCCATGTAGCTAGAACTCAGTATATGGATATGTTGGACTCATTATCCAGGTAGCTTGTACTCTTTATATGGACATGTTGGACATATCTGAAAAATAGCTTGAACTCTGTGTATGAAAATGATGCACTACTCTGCCATGTAGCAAGCTCTCTGTATGTGGACATTTTCAACTCGTCTGACATTTAGCATGCTCTCTGTGCATGGATATTTTGGACTGATCTGCAAGTAGGTAAGTCTCTGTATATGAGCATATTGGACATGTCTGCCATGTAGCTAGCTTTCTGCATATGGACATTTTGGACTCATCTATTTTGTAGCTAGGACTCTGTATTTGGAAATGTTGCACTACTCTTGCCATGTAACTAGCTCTCTGTATATGGAGATTTGGAACTCATCTGCCATGTAGCTAACTCTGTGTACATAGATATGATGGAATGATCTGCCATGTAGGTAGTTCTCTGTATATGAGCATATTGGACTTGTCTGACATGTAGCTAGCTCTCAGTATAAAGACAAGTTAGACTCATCTGCCTTGAAAGTAGAACTCTGTATATGGAAATGTTGCACTACTCTGCCATGTAGCTAGCTCTCTATATATGGACATTTTGGACTCTTCTTCCATGTAGCTAGT
>NW_006410269.1:5295-8246 GCF_000296735.1 Chrysochloris asiatica | reverse complement strand
AGCTAGAACTCTGTATATGGAAATATTGCTCTACTCTGCCATGTAGCTAGCTCTCTGTATATAGACCAGTTGGACTCATCTGCCTTGTAGCTAGAATTCTGTATATTTAAATGTTGCACTATCCTGTCATGTAGCTATCTTTCTGTATATGGATCTTTTGCACTCGTCTGCCATGTCATTAGTTCTCTGTATATGAACATATTGGACTTGTCTGCCATGTAACTTGCTCTCAATATATAGACATGTTGGACTCATTAGCCAGGTAGCTAGTACTCTTTATATGGGCATGTTGGACTACTCTGCCATGTAGCTAGCTCTCTGTATATGAACACTTTGGACTCATGTGCCATGTATCTTGAACTCTGTATATGGAAATGTTGCACTAGCTCTCTATCAATGGACATTTTCAACTCGTTTGACATTTAGCAAGCTCTCTGTCATGGATATTTTCGAATGATCTTCCAAGTAGGCAGCTCTCATGATACAGACCTGTTGGACACACATGCCATGTAGCTAGGACTCTGTATATTTAAATATTGCACTACCCTGCCATGTGAACAGCTCTCTGTATATGGACATTTTGGACTCATCTGCCATGTCGTTAGCTCTCTGTACATGGATATGTTATATTGATCTGCCAAATAGGTAGCTCTCTGTATATGAACATATTGGAGTTGTCTGCCATGTAGCTAGTTCTCAGTATATGGAGTATGTTGGACTCATCTGTCATATAGCTAGTACTCTGTATATGGACATGTTGGACTACTCTTCTTGTAGCTAGCTCTCAGTATATGGACCCATTGGACACATCTGCCATGTAGCTAGGACTCTGTATATGGAAATGTTGCAATACCCTGCCATAGTGGTAGCTCCCTGTATATGGACATTTTGGACTTGTCTTATTTGTAGTTAGCTCTCTGTACATGAATATGTCTGACTGAACTCCCAAGTTGGTAGTTATCAGTATATGAACAAATTGGACTTATCTGCCATGTAGCTAGCTCTCAGTATATGGACATGTTGGAATCATTAGCCCGGTAGCTATTATTCTTTATATGGACATGTTGGACTACTCTGCCATGTAGCTAGCTCTCAGTATATGAACACTTTGGATTCATCTGCCATTATCTTGAACCCTGTATATGGAAATGATGCACTCTTCTGCCATGTAGCTAGCTCTCTGAATATCTACATTTCGGACTCGTCTGACATGTGGCTAGCTCTCTCTCCTTGAATATTTTGGACTGATAGTAAATGTAGCTAGCTATGAATATATGGACACGTTGGACACATATGCCATGTAGCTAGAACTCTCTATATGAAAATGTTGCACTACTCTACCATATAGCTGGTTCTCTGTATATAGACAAGTTGGACTCATCTGCCTTGTTGCTAGAACTCTGTATATGGAAATGTTGCACTACACTGCCATTTAGCTAGCTTTCTGTATATGAACATTTTGGACTCATGTGTCTTTTAGCTAGCTAGAACTCTTTATATGGAAATGTTGCACTACTCTGCCATGTAGTTAGCTCTCTATATTTGGACATTATGGACTCGTCTGCCTTGTAGCTAGAACTCTTTATATGGAAATGTTGCACTATCCTGCCATGTAGCTAACTCTCTGTATATGGACATTTTGGTTTCGTCTGCCATGTAGCTAGCTCTCAGTTCATAGACAAGTTGGACTTATCTGCCTAGTAAGAAGAACTCGGTATATGGAAATGATGCACTACACTGTCATGTAGCTTGCTCACTGTGTATGGACATTTTCGACTAGTCTACCATGAAGCTAGCTCTCAGTAAATGCATATGATGGACTCATCTGCCTTGTAGCTAGAACCCGGTATATGGAAATGTTACACTACCCTAACATGTAACTAGCGCTCTGAATATGGATATTTTGTACTCATCTGCTATGTCACTAGCTCTCTGTACATGAGTATGTTGTTTTGATCTGACAAGCAGGTAGCTTTCTGGATATGTTGCTCTACTCTGCCTTGTAGCTAGCTCTCTGTATATAGACCAGTTGGACTCATCTGCCTTGTAGCTAGAACTCTGTATATGTAAATTTTGCACTACCCTGTCATGTAGCTAGCGTTTCTGTATATGGATATTTTGTACTCATCTGCTATGTCACTAGCTCTCTGTACATGAGTATGTTATTTTGATCTGACAAGCAGGTAGCTTTCTGGATATGAACATATTGAACTTTTCTGACATGAAGCTAGCTCCCAGTGTATCGACATGTTGGACACACCTGCATTGTAGCTAGCGCTCAGTATATGCACATGTTGGACACGTCTGCCATGTAGCTAATACCCTGTATATGGACATGTTTGACTGATCTGCAATGTAGGTAGCTCTCAATACATGGACACATTGAACACATCTACCGTGTAGTTAGAAATCTGTATATGGAAATGTCGCACTACCCTTCCATGTAGATAGCTCTCTGTATATGGATATTTTGGATATTTTGGACTCATCTGCCATGGAGCTAATAGATCTCTGTACTTGGATACATTGGACTGTACTGCCAAGTAGGTAGCTCTCTGTGTATAAACATATTGGACTTGTCTGCCATGTAGCTAGCTCTCTGTATATGTACTTTTTGGACTTATCTGTCTTGTAGATAGAACTCTGTATATGGAAATGTTTTACTACCCTGCCATGTAGCTAGCTGTCTGTATACGGACATTTTGGACTTGGCTGGCATGTAGCTAGCTCTCTGTACATGGATATGTTGGAATGATCTGCCAAATAGGTAATTCTCTGCATATGAGCATATTGTATTTTTATGCCATGTCGTTAGCTCTCAGTATATAGACAAGTTGAACTCATTTGCCTTGAAAGTAGAACTCTGTATATGGAAATGTTGCACTACCCTACCCTGTAGCTAGCTCTCTGTATATGGACATGTTGGACTGATCTGCCATGTAGGTAGCTCT
>NW_006410269.1:4614-5168 GCF_000296735.1 Chrysochloris asiatica | reverse complement strand
TGTAAATCTTAATGGGAGTACAAAGCCTCATCTTACTCCCGTGGAGCGGCTGGTAGTTTTGAACCTTAAGTTTCGCAGGCCAATTCGTAACCACTACACTACCAGAGATCCATGTAACTAGACCTCTATATATGGAAATATTGCTCTACTCTGCCTTGTAGCTAGCTCTCTGTATATAGACCAGTTCACTCATCTGCCTTGTAGCTAGAACTGTGTATATGTAAATTTTGTGATACTCTGTCATGTAGCTAGCTCTCTGTATACGGATATTTTGTACACGTCTGTCATTTCGCTAGCTCTCTGTACATGGGTATGTTGGACTGATCTGCTAAGTAGGTAGCTCTCTGGATTTGAACATATTGAAATTGTCTGCCATGTAGCTAGATCCCACTACATGTACATGTTGGAAAAATCTGCAATGTAGCTAGCGCTCATTTTATGGACATGTTGGAAACATCTGACATGTAACTAGAAATCTGACATGTAACTAGAAATGGAAATGTTGCACAACCCTGCCATTTGTATAGTTCCCTATATATGAACATTGTGGACTT
>NW_006410269.1:2166-3697 GCF_000296735.1 Chrysochloris asiatica | reverse complement strand
ACTCATCTGCCATGTAGTTTGAACTCTTTACATGGAAATGATGCACTATTCTGCCATGTAGCAAACTCTCTGTATATCTGCATTTTGGACTTGTCGGACATGTCGCTAGATTTCTCTTCTTTGATATTTTGGACTGATCTGCCATGTAGGGTGTTCTCAGTATATTGACACAATGGACAGCTCTGCCATGTAGCTAGAACTCTGTATATGGAAATGTTTCAATACTCTGTCATAGAGCTGGTTCTCTGTATATAGATAAGTTGGATTCATCTGTCTTGTAGTAAGAACTCTGTATATGGAAATGTTGCACTACACTGCCATGTAGCTAGCTCTCTCTATAATGACATTTTGGACTCATCTGTCTTTTAGCTATAACTCTGTATATGGAAATGTTGTACTACACTGCCATGTAGTTAACTCTCTATATATGGACATTTTGGACTCACCTTCCTTGTAGCTAGAACTCTGTATATGGAAATTTTGCAATACCCTGCCAGGTAGCTAGCTCTGTGTATATGGACATTTGGGACTCGTCTGCCATGTAGCTACCTATCTCTCCATGGATATGTTGGTATGATCTGCCAATTAGGTAGTTCTTTGTATCTGAACATATTGGACTTGTCTGCCATGTAGTTAGCTCTAACTATATAGACAAGTTGGACTCATCTGCCTTGTAAGTAGAACTCTGTATATGGAAATGTTGCACTACCCTGCCATGTAGCTAGTTCTCAGTATATGGACATGTTGGACTCATGAGCCAGGTAGAAAGTACTCTTTTTATGGACATGTACGTCTACTCAGCCAAGTAGTCACCTCTCAGCGTATGAACAATTTGTACTTATCTGCCATGTTGCTGGAGCTCTGTATATGGAAATGATACACTACTCAGCCATATAGCTACCTCTCTGCATATGGACGTTTTGGACTCGTCTGACATGTAGCTAGCTCTCTGTGCATGGATATTTTGAACTGATCTGCTATGTTGTTAGCTCTCAATATATGGCCAGGTTGGACACTTCTGCCATGTAGCTAGAACTCTGTAAATGTAAATGTTGCACTACTCTGCCATGTAGCTAACTCTCTGTATATAGACCAGTAGGACTCATCTGCCTTGTAGCTAAAACTCTGTATGTGTAAATGTTGTATTACCCTGAGATGTAGCTACCTCTCTGTATATGGATATTTTGGACTCGTCTGGCATGTCGCTAGCTCTCTGTACATGGATATGTTGGACTGTTCTGCCAAGTAGGTAGTTCTCTGTATATGAACACATTGGACTTGTCTGCCATATAGCTAGCTCTCAATATATGGACATATTGGACTCATTAGGCAGTTAGCTAGTACTTTTTTTATGAACATGTTGGACTACTCTGCCATGAAGCTAGAACTCTGCCATGTAGCTAGCTCACAGTATAAGAACACTTTGGACTCATCTGCCATGTACCTTGAAATCTGTATATGGAAATGATGCACTACATTGAATTGTAGCAAGCTCTCTGTATATGGACATATTTTACTTATCTGACATGTA
>NW_006410269.1:0-2066 GCF_000296735.1 Chrysochloris asiatica | reverse complement strand
CCATGTACCTTGAAATCTGTATATGGAAATGATGCACTACATTGAATTGTAGCAAGCTCTCTGTATATGGACATATTTTACTTATCTGACATGTAGCTAGCTCTCTGTGCATGGATATTTTCAACTGATCTGACATGTAGGTAGCTCTCAGTATATGGACACGTTGGACACATCTGCCATGAAGCTAGAACTTTGTATAGGTAAATGTTGCACTACCCTGCCATGTAGCTAGCTCTCTGTCGATATTTAGAAGTCGTCTGCCTTGTCGCTAGCTCTCTGTATATGATCATTTTGGACTCATCTGCCATGTAGTTCGTTCTCTGTATATGGATATGTTGGAATGATCTACCAAGTAGGTAGCTCTTTGTATATGAACATATTGGACTTTTCTGCCATGTGACTAGATTTCAGTATATGGATATGTTGTTCTCATTAGTCAGATATCTTGTACTCTTTATATGAATATATTGGACATGTCTGCCATGTAGCTAGCTCTCCGTATATGAACACTTTTGATTCATCTGCCATGTAGCTTGAACTCTGTATATCAAAATGATGCCCTACTCTGCCATGTAGCTAACTGTCTGTATATGGACAATTTGGATTCGTCTGACATGTAGCTAGCTCTCTGTGCATGGATATTTTGGACTGATCTGCCATGTAGTATGCTCTCAGTATGGACATGGTGAATAGATCTGCCATGTAGCTAGAACTCTGTATTTGGAAATGTTGTAATACTCTGCCATGTAGCTAGGTCTCTGTATATAGACAAGGTGGACTCATCTGTCTGGTAGCTAGAACACTGAATATGGAAATATTTCACTTCCCTGCCATGTAGCTAGATGTCTGCATATAGACATTTTGGACTTGTATGCCATGTAGCTAGCTCTTTGTACATGGATATGTTGTACTGATCTACCAAGCAGTTAGATCACTGTATACGAACATATTGGACTTCTCTGCCATGTAGCTATATCTCAGTATATGCACATGTTGGTGTCATCTGCCACATTAGGTCTCTGTATATGGACATTTTGGAGTCGTCTGCATTGTAGCTTGCTCTCTTTACATGGATATGTTGGAATGATCTGCCAATTAGTTAGTTGTTTTTATATGAGCATATTGGAATTTTCTGCCATGTAGTTAGCTCTCAGTATATAAACAAGTTGGATTTATCTGCCTTGAAATTAGGACTCTGTATATGGAAATGGTGCACTACCCTGCCATGTAGCTACCTTTAAGTATATGAACATTTTGGACTCATCTGCCATGTACCTTGAACTCTGTATATGGAAATGATGCACTACTTTGCAATGTAGCGAGCTCTCTATATATGGTCATTTTTTAATCACCTGACATGTATCTAGCTCTCTGTGCATGAATATTTTAGACTAATCTGCCATGTAGGTTGCTCTCAGTATATGGACATTTGGAAACATCTGCCATTTAGCTAGAACTCTGAATATATAGTTGTTGCACTATGCTGCCATGTAACTTGCTCTCTGTACATGGACATTTTGGTTTTGTCTTCCATGTCACTAGCTCTTTGTATAGGAACATTTTGAACTCGTCTGCCATGTCACTAACTCTCTGTATGTGGATATTTTGGACTAATCTGCCAAGTAGTTAGCTCTCTGTATATGATCATATTCTACTTGTTTGCCATACAGTTAGCGCTTAGTATATGGACATGGTGGACTCATCTGCCATGTACCTAGTACCCTGTATATGGACATGTTGGACTACTCTGCTTGTAGCTAGTTCTCAGTATATGGAAACATTGGAAACATCTGCTTTGTAGGTAGAACTATGTATATGGAAATTTTGCACTACCCTGCCATGTACATAGCTCTCTTTACATGGACATTTTGGACACATATGCTTTGTAGTTATTTCTCTGTACATGGATACATAGAACTAAGCTGTCAAGTAGGTAGCTATCTGTATATGAACATATTGTACTTGTCTGCCATGTAGCTAGCTCTCGTTATATGGACATGTTGGACTAATTAGCCAGGTAGCTAGTACTTTTTATATGGATATGTTGGACTATTCTGCCATGTAGC
>NW_006410268.1:15751-16277 GCF_000296735.1 Chrysochloris asiatica | reverse complement strand
TGTCAGTGTACAAACATACAGTTTGCAGCCATTTTGTATTACTGTTAGTAAAATTTTATTCACACGGGATATCAATGATATTGTCCAGTGACTTCCACATTCAATACTGTGGTGGAAGTTTTAGCCAGAGCTATAAGGCAAGATATCATTGCTGATGTCCGATGGATCTTGGCTGAAAGCAGAGAATATCAGAAAGATGTTTATCTGTGCTTTATTGACTATGCATAGGCCTTCAATTGTGTGGATCATGACAAGCTATGGACAACATTTCAAAGTATGTGCATTCTGAAACACTTAATTGTACTCCTGAGGAACCTGTATATAGACCAAGAGGCAGTTGTTCAAACACAAGGGAACACAAAATGTTTTTAAATTAGGAAAGGTCTGTGCCAGGATTGTGTTCTTTCACCATATTTATGCAATCTGTATGCGGAGCAAATAATCCGAGAAACTGGATTCTATGAAGAAAAGCATGGTATCAAGATTGGAGGAAAACTCATTAACAACCTGTAATATAAAGATGATA
>NW_006410268.1:8527-14826 GCF_000296735.1 Chrysochloris asiatica | reverse complement strand
ATTCGTAACCACTACGCTACCAGAGCTCCTTAGTAGCCTCTGGGTGAGTTCAAACCATCAACTTTTTTGCTAGTTGCTGTTGTTGTTAAGTGCCGTGGAGCTGATTCTGACTTATAGCGACCCTGTAAAGGGTTTTCAAGGAGCAAGTTTTCAAGCTTGAACTGCCGACCTTGAGGTGCAAACCGACTTTGCAGTCCAGTGTATTAATCCACAGTGCCATAACAAGACTCTAGTTCTGGTTCAAAGGGACCCTGTAATATAAGGTTTCCGAGGAGCAGCTGGTGAGTTTGAATCGCCACCTTGTAGTTCAAACTGACTTTGAGGTTCAGTACTTGGAAAAGCTGTTGGAGTGAAAGGATAGAAGACCCCGGGGCAGTCATAGACATGCAGAGAGTTTAGGTGGCTTATGGGGAGTGGAGCTCAGGAATTAGGCTTAGAATAGAGCATAAACCTGTCACTTGCTAGCTGTGTAAATTATTTAATTTCTCCTGGATCTCACTTTGCTTATCTGTAAAACTAGAAGGATTTAACAGGACTATTGGTTAAATGAGATACTACATTGTAAAAGGCAGACTATGCACCTGGTACTTACTAAGTTGAATCATATGAAACTGCCAATATTTGACCACTTTTGTCCTAACACAAACAGCAATTTAATAAAGTTCTGTTTAGTAGAAGACATTCAATTATAGTTAGCTATAGCGGAAACCCTGTACAGGGTCCCTATGAGTCAGAACCGACTCCACGGCACATAACAACAATAACAACATAGTAACTATTGGAGTTCTGGTATGGCACTATGGTATAAAACACTGGGCCACAAGGTCGATTTGAACCATAAGGTCAGGAATTCAAATTCACCAGCTGCTCCTTGGAAACCCTATAAAGAGTTGCTATCAGTCAGAACTAGACAGCAAACAACAACAACATAGTAAATATTGTTGTTGTTGTTAAGTGCCATTGAGTCGATCCTGATGCATAGCGACCCTGTATAGGGTTTCCAAGGAGCAGCTGGTAATCTTGAACTGCTGACCTTGCAGTTTAAACAACTTCGCAGTCTGACTGACGCATTAGCCCACAGTGCCACACCAGGACACTTGGAGGAGCTCTAATAGCGTAGTGGTTATAAATCGGCCTGCCCACCTCAAGGTCAGCAGTTCAAAACAACCAATTGTTCTATGGGAGAAAGATGAGGCTTTCTGCTCCTGTAAAGATGTACAGCCTCAGAAAGCCTATACAGGGTCGCTATGAGGCAAAACTGACTCCATGGCACACAACCACCACCACCACCACAATAACTATTGGAGTCCTGGTGTGACAGCGCAGGATAAATGTGCTAGACTGCAAGGTCAGTGTGAACTGCAAGGTCAGAAATTCAAACTCACCAGATGCTCCTTGGAAACTTTACACAGGGTCGTTATGAGTTGAAGCGACTCAATGGCACCTAACAACAACAACATAGTAACTATTGGAATCCCAGTGTGGCGCTGCAGGATAATGCACTGGACCACAAGGTCAGTTTGAATTGCCAGGTCAGCAATTAAACCCACCAGCCTCTGCTCAGAAAACCCTTTATACGGTCGTTACGAATTAGAACCAACTTGATGGCATCTAAAACAACAACAACATACTAACTATCAGGACTCCCGGTGTGGTGCTGTAGGGTGAGCAGTGGACTGCTAACTACAAGGTCAGTGGTTCAAACACACCAGTTGCTCCTTGGAAACCTTATACAGACAAGGTTGCTATGAGTCAGAACTGACTCCAAGGCATTTAACAACAACAACTATAATAACTATTAAGGATCTCTGGTAGCATAGTGGGGTTGGGCTGCTAACCACAAGGTCAGTGGTTTGAATCTACCAGCCACTTCACCAAAGAAAGATAAGACTTTCTGCTCCCATAAAGATATACAGCCTCAGAACTCCTATACGGGTCTCAATGAGTCAGAATCAACTAGACAACACACAACCACCACCACCACCACCACCACCATAGTAACGATCATTAGAACACAGTGTCTCCATAGGATCAGCACTGGACTGTGAACCACATGATCCAGCAGTCACTCCATGAGTGAAAGATGAGGCTTTCTGCTCCTGCAAAGATTGAAAAAGCCTCAGAAACCTTGTATAAGGTCGCTATGAGTCAGAACCAAACTCAACGGCACTTAACAGCAACAACAATAGTAACTATCAGCAATCAGCAGTTCAAAAGATTAACCGAATTTCCTTGAAGCAGTGAGCGTCCTGTCACTGGAGGTATGATGTTGAGGATATGGTCAAGTACATCCAAACATCAGTATTTATGTAGGAAGAGAAATCAGAGGCCAGCAAGTTGGTAAAGAGGGTGTTGCAATATTCCCAGAGGAATGAGGAAATGACCTAGGAGACAGGTCAAAAGAATGAAGAGGAGTGAGTAAGCACAGAAACAAGAACTAGAATGTGGAAGATATGCTTGCTGACTGGAGGCCTGGGAAACAGTAAGGAGTGTAAGTTTGGGTAGTTTGTATGTCGCTGGATCAGCATGCCCCCCTACAGGACATTTCTCTTTTTTAAAACTTTTTATTGCGAATTGAGTGAAGGTTTATGGAATAGATCATCAATCCAACAATGAACAAATCATACACTTCATGTCATTACAATGATGGCAATCCCTTCCATTTACCATCAGTTAACAGTATTTGCCTCTATCCACTTTTTCTGTTTGTTTTGTTTTTAAACTTTTATTATGAATTGAGTGATAGTTTACATGGAAGAACATCAATCAGTTTTGCACTCATCCTATCATAGTTCATTTCATTACAATGATTACACTCTCCTTGATGCATCATCATTCAACAGTATTTGCTTCTAGTCCCTCTGGTTTTGGTTTTGGTTTTGGTTTTGTTTGTATCTACACAAAAACACTCAGAAATATATAATTATTTAAACAACCAAAGGGCACATTCTACAAGCCTGCCTCCTGGCTACCAGCACACAGCCTTTCTCTTTCTAAGAGTCTAGAGTCCTCAGCTGCTCTCTCTCTCCATGTTCTGATCTCTGCCTCCATCTCTAGTGTCGCTGCTTCTCTGGATATGGTCCAACATTCTGCTCATGCTCTTCTCCCTTGATGGTCCTAGGGTCCTCTGTTCCTGGACTGTGAGATTAACTACTCCCCACTTTATTGTTAGAAAACTGCCTCTATCTACTTTTAACGCTTACATTCCTCCCTGTGTTTTCCACTACCTTCATCTTTTCCACACATTTCACTGACTTGAAATGCTTATTTAGCCTCCAGTTCCTGGTAGAAAACCTACCCCTCCTGGTTTACCAACCCCAATCCCTCTGAAATAAGAGAAGGAAAGACAGAGTGTCCCTCAGTTCCATCAGTTAACCTTTGGCACTTCCACAATAGTCTTGTTGGTCTCCACCCTCCTTTTATATTTACCTTGGCTCACTCTCTATATTTAATTTGCTTTTACTCTTGCCCTAGAGTTGATCCAAATCTTAATATCCTGATACTTGTTGATTTAGTGATTTTTTAAGCAACTTGGAGTTCCTGTTGGGTCTGTATTCTTAGTGCTTGGCTAACTGATGAAGAATTTTTTTAATGCTGAGGGAGTCCTGGTACAGTGCTGCAGGATAATGCACTGGACCACAAGGTTGATTTGAACCATAAGGTCAGTGGTTCAAACTTGCCAGTCGCTCCTTGGAAACCCTATGCAGAGTCTCTTATGAGTCAGAACTGACTTGACTGCACTTAACAATAACAACCATCTGAGGTCCATGATGAGCCATGTAAAATGTTGTCCTTATGTGCATTTTTCTAAAGCTCAGATAATACAAGTATCTGTAACTCAAATAAAAAGGAATCTGGGTAGTGCTGAAAAGTCAGGTAAAATATGATTTTTATAAGAATAGTAAAAAGACAGCAGACATGAGGTACACCTGGGATTTGGAACCAAAACAAGCTGAATTTAAATCCTGATCCTGTGATTTATAAATTTTCACTTTGACATTGGGTAAGTTACTTCACCTCTTGGTCTCAGTTTCCTCATCAGCAAATTGTAGATACCAGTGACACTTATTGTGTAGAGTTTTCATGAGGATTGGAGGTAGTATTTGCACTAAATCAGGTTGGTGGCCAACTCTCAATAAATGTAGCTAATGATACTGATAACATCAGCTAGCTATACAGCAGTGCCATTTGTAGAAAGTAGATATATAATGCAACTATATCTATTTTCCTGGTTTTTCAACCAAAACATCTATTTTTTTTTCTCTTTATAAAAGTAATACATTTTTATGTTGTAGAAAATTGAGACTATTCAGGGAGATGAAAAGAAGAAAATAAAGTCACCATCCAGAGAAGCATTCTGATAGAAATCCTTCTTTTGCAATCACAGTATAATTTTGAAAATAAGACAAAATGTGGTCATTCAATACATATTTTGCTTTATTTAACAATCTATGTAGACAGCTTTCTGTGCCATTAAATACTCTTTTGCCATACGTTTTTTAATGGGCTTCATCCACTTCCATCATGATTAATTTAGTTAAACTACTTCCACCTATTGGCTATTTAGGTTTTTTGGGGTTTGGGGGGCTAATCTTGATGAACTTTTTTTTTTTTTTTTTTGATGAACACTTTTGTAGTTACATCTTTTTACACTTGTTTGATTATTTTCTTATCTTCTTAATCAAGAAACAGAATAAGGAACTATGGTTGTTCTTTAAGATACTGTCCTGGTATGGCATCATAGGATAAGCACTGGACTACTAATCACAAGATTGGCAGTTCAGATGCACCAGCAGTGACTAGGAAACGCTATACAAGGTCACTATGAGTTGGAACTGTCTCAATGACACTCAACAACAACAATATAAAAAAGAGATGAGAGTTTAAATAAATAATGGTAGAGTCAATATTTTAATGCAAAGATTATGTTCCCTTTTGGCTGACCATCTTCCACAAGAGACCGGCACTTGTCTCTGAAAGAACAAATCTGGGATGCTGGGGCTTACACAATTGCCATGAAACCTCAAAAACAGATCACTTTCTATACCCAAATATTTTAGCAAAAGAAATTTGTACTCCTCACTGGGCTGTAAGAGTCACATTTCTCTTCTTTCTCCAAATCAAATTGTACATACTCCAAACTTCCATCCCACATCGCTGGCAGGAAATTCCATCCTGGTAACTATTGAGACCTTGGCCCTATCCCGGGACCATCATGCTGCTCTTACTGAGAAAAACCCTCTGTCCTCTGATCCACATTGCTACTACCAATATGCCCCTTATCCAAGCTAGTATAGACCCTAAAAGGCCAGCAGTTCTGCTCCAAGGTGGGGCTTAGAAATCCCTGTTAAAGCTGAGACTTCCTACCTCTGGGTCCAGCCTCCCAGGGTTAACTTTCCAGGGTAGGGAAGTAGGTCCAGGTCCTTGCTACTCAACCCAATTGTCATCAAGTCAATTCTAACTCACAGCAGCCCATGTTGTTGTTATTAAGTGCCATCCAGTCGGTTCTGACCCATAGTACTCCTATGTAGCATTTCCAAGAAGCAACTACTGAGCTTGAAACATCAGCTTTGCGGTTCAAACTGACTTTGCAGTCCAGCGCATTAACCCACAGCACCACATCAGGATTCCATGGCAGCCCTATGTGTAGCAAAATAAAACTGCACCATAGGATTTCCAATGACTGATTTTGGAAGTAGATTACCAGTCTTCCTGCACCTGTGGGTGGATTTGAACTTCCAACCTGTTGCTTAGCACATTAACCTTTTGCACTAAGGCTCCTGCAAAGCCCAATGACCTTATCATTTTTATGGGATACTTTCAGAAATCTCCTAAACACCTGACTACTTGACTTTCTATCCTCCCTGAAAAAATGAAGGAGGAGGAGTTCTCTTCTTGAGTCAGAGAATGGCTGTTTTCTGCCCTGCCATACAGCAACCCTGAGAGGCAAGTGATCATGAAGAGTCAAGCTCTACCTAGGTCTAAGGGGCAGAGGAACTACACCTACCATTGTAATATTAGAAGAATTGAAATGATTTAAATGTGCATCATGGCTTTAAAAATGAAGGTATGGGATAACAAACAAGATAGCAGATCGAGTGGAAGTGCAGTGAGGAGCTCTGTCAGCAAAAACACAGAATACCGGACCAAGCAGGCTCAAGGGTTGGTGCCAGAACTCTGACCCACATATAAAGGAATATTTAGAAGGTTGGAAGGCTTACAGCTAGGGTAATTTATAGCAAAAGCAAGAAATCTAGTGCTTTCTAATTCAAGATGCTCAGCTGCTCCCAGAGCTGCCA
>NW_006410268.1:2532-4374 GCF_000296735.1 Chrysochloris asiatica | reverse complement strand
TCGGCTCCAACTCATAGGGATTCTGTATAGGGTGTCTGAGCAGCAGTTGGTGGATTTGAACCAGTGACCTTGCATTTCAGCACGAACTTGCAGTCCAGTGCATTTTCCTGCAGCGCCCCACCAGGACTCCAAACAATGGAATACAAGCCATTATTATTAGAGTTGCAGTTCATACATCCATAGGTTTATTCCAAATAAACTCTGGTCTCTGTGACCATGGATGGCTGGTATGCAGTTATTTCAGTAATACACCTGTCTTGTTGATTCTAACTCATTGTGATGCTAAAAAAAAAAAAAAAAGAAAAAAGTGAAAAACAAAAAAAGGATACCTACTGTGCCATTTGTTGTTGTTAAGTGCTGCTGAGTTGGTTCTGACTCATAGCTAACCTGTATAGGATTTCTGAGATGTGGCTGGTGGGTTTGAACTGCCAACCTGGTGGTTCAAACTGACTTTACAGTTCAGTGCTTACCCTATAGTGTTGGGAGCAACTAGACCAAAGGTCTCAGATTTGGGGACAGTTTAACTGAAGGATTGCAACTGAACAGTTATGCTCCCAGGTCAGGCTCCCCCTGAAGAACTTGCAAAGCCCGCCTCAGGGAACAAGGAATTTTCAAAGTCTTTCCTTGTAGCAGCCATGGCCTTCAGTTTAGTCTGCAAAAACATCTAGCTGCCTTATCTCTGTTTCTCTAGTAAGTATATTCTTCTGATAAAGTCCTACTTACTGCATGCATTGATAACACCAGATGTTTTTGCACTCTTTTCCCTGCCACCAGCACTTTCTTTTGATTTGTGTATATAATAAACTTGCGGCACTAGGTCTGTGTCACAGTATTTTCATCAGAGTGCTCTGTCCCAACTGGTCCCCAACTTCACTATTTTCATTTTGTGGCTTGTGTCTTCCTTTTTTTCTAACTTCCCGTGGCCCCTACTTGGGTTTAATCTCTCCACTCGGGTTGTGGAGTATAATCACTGTTGGACATGACACTATAGCACCACACCATAATCTTGAGGTCAATGCTAATATCAAATTTTTAACAAAATTCAAGTGGCTATCTTTCCAAATGGAGTCCTGGTATGACACTGTGGGTTAATGAGTCAGACTGCAAAGCCGTTTGAACTGCAAGGTCGGTGGTTCAAGCTCACCAGCTGCTCCTCGGAAACCCTATACAGGGTCGCTATGGGTCGGAATCGACTCGATGGCACTTAACAACAATAACAATCTTCCCAAATAATTGAATTTTGCAACAAGTTTACAGAAATCCTGCCCCACATAGAACAAAAGTTTTTAGATGGATCAAGTGTTTGTTGGAAGGTTGGAAGACCTCAAAGATGAGCTAAGAGAGGAAAAACCATCAACATTGAGGAATGAAGAAACTGTGGGCATCGGTCCAGAAACTGGTGGAAGTTGGAGACTCACGTTTCAGTATTTTCAATTTTCAGCAAATATCTTGATTTCAGCAAGCTTTTCGTTTGATGGGCACCAAAAGCCTTGCACAAAAATCAGCTAATTAAAAGAGCTGATCTTTCTATTGTCCTTTCAAGCAAGATTAAAGCTAATGAAGATGATTTTGTGGTAGGAATCATAGTTAGGAATGAATGTTCGATTTACCAATAGGATCCAGAGGGCAAGTGGCTTTCCAAAGGATCTGCTGGGCCAGTTAAATCCAAGGCAGAGAGTTCAGCTCAGAAGATTATGATAAATTCAAAGGGGTAATCTTAATAGATTTCGCTAAGGACACAAGACTACCATAGGGGTTTATCAGGAAGAAGTTTTAAGACAATTAAAAACTGCACTGGTGAGAAAAAGGACAGGAAAGTTACATTCAGGAATTTTTTTCCAT
>NW_006410268.1:0-2230 GCF_000296735.1 Chrysochloris asiatica | reverse complement strand
TGTTTGTTTGTTTAATAAAGATTTCTATGAGTTTGTAACAACACTTTTTGACTTAAGCTATGCAGCCTCTGTGACCATCTTTGGCCACAACAATATCTTCCCTTCCCTGTGTTCTTCTTTTATTTATTTATTTGATTGAAAAAAAAACAACAACTTTTTATTGTAAATTGAGTGAAGATTTACAGACCAGATCATCAGTTTTACATTTAACAAATCATACATTTTAATTCATTTCAATGATTGCAATCCCCTCCATATAATGTTATCCCACCTCCACTGTGTGGTTCCTATTTCCATTCTATCTTCCCATTGCTTCTCAACTTGGTCCTTAAGTAAATGCTGCTCTTTTGATTTTGAATGATTGGCTGTTCCACGATGAGCATACCTTACTTCTGTTGTTGTCCCCCTATATACCTATGTACTGGTTGACTGAAAATCAAACCATGAGGATGAATTCCTTTTCAGACCTGAAGGGTGGTCAAGAGCCATAGACTCAGTTTCCTCCAGTGTCTTTCTGACCAATCCTTTATCTATTTCATTTGATTGTCCTGGTAGTATTTTTCCTGAATTCTTCCTTGTTTTCCTCGAACTTTCTGTCAATTATTTGGAAGTACCTAAATATCATTCTCTTGAATTAAATTTCAAGTAGTCCCAATGTTTTTTTTCCCTCAAAAATATTTTATAGTTGTGCCTCTTGTCACTTGTTTGAGCTATTCTGTCTTGTTTCTTACTGTGAACAGAAATTGTCTGTTGCTTTTGAGACATTTTGGTGTTGTATTTGTATTAAGTTGAAGTTTGTATGTTGGTATAGTCTTAGGTACTCACCAACTGCCTCCTGATAGGTGTGATTAGGGGATAAATTTGTGTCCTATTTTCTATTCTCTGTTCATGCAGTTCAGTTTAGGATGGATTTGGCTAATGTTCATTGTTATTGATTGGTTGTATAGTAGCTGGTATTGACTCTTGCCCATTGAATGGCCTTGTAGAGTGTACAATTGTGGTTGAACTGTATGAACACAGTTGCTGTCTCCTTTACTTCCATGAGCCATCGGTATGGTTCTGCAATGTCAATATATTTTCTTGTCTAAACAAAATTTAAAATGGCCGTGCCACGTCTGGTCAGCTGGCACAGATCAACAGTCTGTTATCTTTTTTTTTTTTTTTTTTTTAACCATTTTTTTTCAGCTTTCTCTCTTAGTAAATATTAAATCCACTTCTCTATCCCTTCATCTTAAGCTCAAGATTCCAGAATTATCATCTGTATCTGTTTTATTTGGTTTTCCGTATCTCTGTTGCAGAGGGTCTGTACAGCCTTTCTGCCTAGTCTGACATCTTGCTGTTGCCTCTCTATGTGTCCTTTTACAAGCTAACTTTGAAACATCTCCAATTGATACTTGGGATCCATGTCCCCTTTATTTGAAACCAGACAGGTGTTATGTATTTTCATAAAGAGGGCAATAAAAGTGATGCCGGATAACTTTTGAGGCCAGATCAGAAAGTGTTATATAACATCTATTTTGCTTATGAGAACACTGGCTGTTGAGGTCTTCAGCAGCCATTTAAGCTATCAGACTGCCCTGAGACTGCCAGAGTGTGAGGAAGCCCAAGTTAGCCCTGGTCCAGGACTCAGGGAGCCATTCTGGTGATGTGAATGCTGCTGAATTCTTTTGCAAGGTCTGTCAGAACTTATTTCACTTTCAGCCATTTTGTATGTGTGTAACTGCACTGAACCAGACCTGAGTGACCTTGGTAACCCTATGACAAAAACATTTGCTCTCTTGCTCTGGTTTCTGCATCTGGCTCAGTTTCAGTCTGACCTCTGGTTTTTGTGACTTGAGTCAGCAACCTGTAGCCTGACCTGATTTGTCCACCTCCACAACTAAATGAGCCATTGCCTTGATGGTCTGTGAGCTATGTGAGATGTGGTAAATTATAGAACCTGATGACATGAGATAGAATACTGAGGAGAGGAATAGTAGTTAATATCAGAGATGATGGAGTGGTACAACACTTGGGAAAAGTTGGACAGTTGGGACATCTTCAACCTCCACCTCATCACAACCAGCCTTGTGTTAATCCTTTTAAAATAAATTATTCATGCAAACAGATAATGAGAACACCAGGTTTTTATACACTGATATGCAACAATTTTCAAGACATAACATGATTTTTCTTTAAAAAATGCAGAAGGAAATGTTACATGCTTCTTTTTTAAAACATATGTGTGTGT
>NW_006410267.1:14552-16032 GCF_000296735.1 Chrysochloris asiatica | reverse complement strand
CCATCTTGGCCTCTAAGGAACACTCTGGCTGTACTTTTTCCAATACATTTGCTTGTTCTCCTGGCAGACCATGGTCGTTTCAGTATTCTTCTCCAACACCACAATTTAATTGCATTGATTCATCTATGGTCTTCTTTATTCCTTGTTCAACTTTCACATGCATATGAAGCTACTAAAAATACCATGATATGGGTCAGGTGCACCTTAGTCCTCATACTGACATCTTTGCTCTTCAACACTTTAATGAGGTCTTGTGAGGCTGATTTGCCTAATGCAACATGTCGTTTGATTTCTTGAGTGCTGTTTCCATGAATGTTGATGGTTGATCTGAGCAAAATAAAGTCTTTGACAACTTCAATCTTTTCATTTATATGGATATTATTTATTATCCAGTGGTGAGGATTTTTGTTTTCTTTACATTGAGGTGCGATCCATACTGAAGGCTGTTGTCTTTGGTCTTCATCCGTATTTTAACTTTTCTTCACTTCCAGCAAGCAAGGTTGTATCATATGCATATTAACGAGTCTTCCTCTAACCCTGATGCCACATTTCTTCTTTCCCCCATATAGTCCAGTTTCTTGAATTATTTGCTATGTCCCTGTAGTTTTGCTTTTTCTAGACTATCATATAAATGCAATCATATATATGTAATTTCTTTTGTCTGGCTTGTTTCATTTAGGATAATAAGTTTTGAGATTCACTCATCATGAGTAGCATTTTGAACCTTAAAACTTAAAATACAAACAAATGAAAAACACAACACAGATGGTCATCGTATCTCGCTAGTCAACAATTTCAAGAGTAGAGTCCTGAGAAAGGTAAACGCCCACATTTTTATAAGACATCATACATATGTGTCAGTTACACGCTCAAAACTTTCTTGTGGATGCCATCAGGGACACTGCTCTTAATGAAGAAACAGAGATGTAGGATAAGTGTGAAAACTGCCTCCAATGTTGCTGGATTAGAGAAGTTAATTCCTAAAGAGGAAGAGAAGACTTACTCCTGTTGAAAAAAAATCACCAGAACCCATTACAGGGCCTTAGCAGTCAATTGTGAATGCTGTTTACAGATCAGAACTTTGGGAGTATTCATCAAAGTCTCTCCTGGCCAAAAGGAATTGTTTAGCTGTGGCAATTCTTTGACTTTGCTTTGGAAGAAATACATATTTATAGAGAGCTACACAAAGGAGTCCTGGTGTGGTGTTGTAGGATAATACACTGGACACAAAGATTGGTTTGAACTGCAAGGTTGGCTGTTCAAACTTACCAGCCATTCCTTGGAAACCCTATACAGTGTTGCAATGAGTCAGAACCAACTCCATGACACTTAACAACAACACAAAGGAGAATGAGACAGTGGTAGAATGCTCACCTTCTATGTGGGAAATGCAGGGTCAATTCCCAGCCAGTGCAACTCCTGCACAGCCACTGTCTGCCACTGGTAGATTGTGTGTTGCTATGATGCTGAGCAGGTTTCA
>NW_006410267.1:12182-13957 GCF_000296735.1 Chrysochloris asiatica | reverse complement strand
GGCAAGCCATGCGGCATATCTATCCATGTCTACTGGGTTGGGCGCCCGATTTTGAAAAATCAAATAAAGAAAACCTCACTCTGACTAAAACGAGTACAGATTGGATTCCTTGAGTGTTTGTTGGTATGAACAACGTTTCTCACAATACCAGCTCTTCCTCCCTTCATAGGCAGGAAGGATCTAGGAGGGAAAGGAGGCAGAGAATGAGATGTTCACAAGGTAATAGAAAACTGGCTACCTAAAAGGGAGTCACTGTGAATCCAATAACAGGAACCAGAAAAAGCATAGGAAAGAGGGTCCATCAATATAAACAGAGAGTTGCATCTTCTTTACATGGGGTCTTGAGACTTGGGGTTAGTTATAGTTCAGGATGAAGACAGCTTGGCTGATGATTCAGATTAGAACATCAGTGCATCATTCTGTTTGGAGTTAACTTTGAGTCAAAGGCAGCTAGGCTGCCAGAATTCATATGGAAGAAGAAGAAGAAGAGAAGGAGAAGGGTAAGGGTAAGAGTAAAGAGTATGAGAACGAGAAGAAGCAGGAGAAGAAGAAAAAACCAAACCATAGGTTCATGGAGTGGCAAATACCTGAGTACATTCTGATTCTAGGATCCAAAGACAGCTGGTAACCCAGAAGGTGGCAGTGCATGTGGATGGAGAAGACTCTTATAAATGACTCTGCCTTGGCATGGGACCTATGGAGCACTCAGTAAAGACCAACCCACATTTTGCTGTCAGCAATCCATCTCATAACAGTGACAAGAAGTTCTATGCCTCAATGGTAAACATTATAAACACTAGACTAGCTTTATAAAAAGGTGGAATGGATTGATGAGAATAATGAAATGTGCTCATGCACATTTGAAATGACATAGCACAATGTATAAGATCCAATAGGTTCTCATTCATTGAATGATTATATTTTGAACTATTCTGGGAAAAAGCTATTATATTAGGAGGATATTTGTTAGTTATTTATAAACAGAAAATATTTCAATATGATCTGGCTTTCATATTAAAGAGCTTTACTATATCAACCTTCACCAGAAACAAGGTTTTACATATGCTGTTGGAAAACAGGGAGTCCTGGTGTGGCACTAGAGGATATGCACTGCGCTGCTAGCAGCAAGGTCAACAGTTCAGACTCACCAGTTGCTCCTAGAAAACAGTATACAGGGTCCCTAATGAGTCAGAATGGACTCAAAGTCACTTAACAACGTAAGAAAGAAGAATTCTCATTTACTTTACTTTGTAATTATGTAGAAAAACTTTATAGGGGCAGGTCATCATACTGTAGGGAATTGCGCTACCAATCAATGTCTACTGTGGTGAGATTTCTTTGGGAAAGGCCTACTTCAAAAATACCTTGTTCAAAGAGTTTGCAATCTATAGGGATCAAACAGTCTGAATGGGTAAATTAGGGAGGAAATATTTAGGTATTTGATTGTCTTGTGGATACTGTGGCTATTTCCCCTGCTTATTGCTGTAAAATAGATATTAAAGTGTGATAGAAATGACTATTGGGTAATATGATTTCAGAAAGCTTGTAAGCCCATCTTCAGCCTATAACTTATTGGATTTGCTAAAAGGGGAATTAGAATTTGCCCAGGGAAATTGGCCAGGGCCATAATTAATTAAGGAATTAAAATAAATAAATTGAGACATATTAATTGAGGAATTAATATAAATAAATGAGACATGGGGAAACCTGTGCATGAAGAATTCATTGTCTTTGCAAAGCAACAATGAAATACTTTCTTTTCTTTTTTTTTCTTT
>NW_006410267.1:8509-11027 GCF_000296735.1 Chrysochloris asiatica | reverse complement strand
AGGGGAGGGGAGAAAGGAAACAGAAGAAATGAGCAGGAGAGCAGGGGAGTAAAGAATGAGTGGGACAGTAAAGAATGAGAGAAGTAGAGTATTAGAGTAGCCATAGAAATAATAATAATAAAACATGTAATGAGAAGATTTTGAATTTATTATGGCCCATGGCTCCGTAATCCGCCGATGCCTCATCCGCTCCGTCAGAAACAACACAGAATACCGGGCCAAGTAGGATCAGGGGATGGTGCCAGAACTCTGACCCACATTTAAAGGAATATTTAGAAAGTTGGAAGGCTTACAGCAAGGGGGATTTGTAGCAGAAGCAAGAAATCCAGTGCTTTCTAATTCAAGATGCCCAGCTGCTCCCAGAGCCACCATCTAGGGCGAGACCAACCATGGGGAAGGATCAGAGCAGCCATGGCCTCCTGACAGAACCGCAGAGATAAAGGTGTGGACATTCTTTTTTCATATCTGTTTATTGGCCTCTTGCTGTCTGTGCACCTCCATTCTGGTGACTAGAGGGAGTGCCTGAGCGAATATACACCCCACCCACACCCCTGGAGTGTTCTACTACATATGTGCACAGATCTCCTTGAAATTTACAGTGACAATTTCCACTTAAAACTAAACAGTAGTGCAAAAAGCCCACAGCTGGCCCTGAACTGCTTATCACTAGAAAAAAGGCCTAAACAGGGATTGTGGAGCAGGACAGGCAGACTAAAAAGGAAATAGGCTGAAAATTAAATCCTAAGTTACGTCACAATGACCAACAGTGGCATCTTGAAATTTCTCAGGAAGAAGAATAAAAAGGGAAGCCCATCTCAGAAAGCATAAAAAATACCAAAATACACACCCATCTAAGTATTAAGGCCACAGATAACTCTTGAATATGTCCAAAAAACAGAAGCAGATGACCATATCAGCACATGTCCAGAAACAGGATAAAGTGACTGAGGCTAATGAGCTGGAAGTAGACCTACACTCCATACTGGAAGATGGGCAGCCTTTGAAATGCCTGAGAAGGAATTCAGAAAAATGATTATAAAATTTATCAAAACACTATACAATGGGCTTGATGGAGGCTTAGGTGGAGGTGCAGTGAAGTTCAGTGTCAGCAATACCACAAAATTCCAGCAAAGCAGATCCAGGGCAGAGCTTCAAAAACTAAGAACCACATAGGTGCAAACATTTAAAAAGTTTGAAGGCTTATAGCTAGTGGAACTTGAAGCTGAATTAAGAAAGCTTGTACTTTTGATTCTGCTGGGCTGGGTGGCCTGGAGCCTACAACTTTGGCAAGACCAAATGGCAAGACCAAGCAGAGGAGCAAACACACCATTTGCTTTGTTCTGATTTTCTTTTTTTTATTTTGGTGTTTGTTCCTTGCTCACCCACTGTTTGTACACCTCCATTCTGGTGACTAGAGGGGGTGCCTGAGTGAGTGGACACCCCCCACTCTCACCACTGGAGGGTTCTTCTGCCATGCACGTGCAGAGATACTCTCAGCCCAAGAACTGGCCCAGAACTGTGTTTTCTTTTCTTTTCTTTTCTTTTCTTTTTAACACAAAAAGCCAGGACAGAGGTATAGAGAGGGAAAGAGAGTTTAAAAACAAAACAGGCCAAAAATTAAATAAAGTCCTGAGGCGCAGCATAACAACCAACAGTGGCATCTTGAAATCTGTCAGGCAGCTTTGAAGGCAAGAGCTGAAGAGAGGACATTAAAGTCATATCCATATTAGGCTACAGATTTTACTTTTTTCTTCTCTCCCTTTTCTGCAATTATAGACTACAGTATTCAGTCTAGTTTTGGTTTTTTTGTGTGTGTGTCTTTGTTTTCGTTTTCTTTTTTTGCTTGTGCTGTTTTACGCTCCCCCTTCTACCTTTGGGGGACTCTTTATCTCCCTATATTTCCTAAGAAGAGACAGCAACTGATTCCATATAGTCAAGCTACAATCATACTCTATAAAACACAAAAACCCAAGCAAGAACCAATACCAACTGCCATGTACCAGGGAGACAGACAACACCTGTGAAAGTTACTCTGACTTAAACAATAAGAAGAGTGAAAAGGGAAGCCCACATCCTGATCACACCCACCTGGAAGCAATCAGAAAGCATAAAAAAAAATACCAAAACACATACTCAATTAAGTATTAAGGACACCAATAAACACTAAACATGTCCAACAAGCAGAAGCAGATTACCATATCAGCACATCTCCAGAAACAAAATAAAATGTTTAAGACAAATGACCTAGAGGTAGGCCTGGACTACATTCTAGAAGGAGGGCAAGCTTTGGAAATGCCTAAGGAATTCAGAAAAATGCTTTTAAAATGTTTCAAAACTCTTTACAATGGAGTTGAGAAACATAAGGAAGAAGTCAGGAAAGCACTACAGGAAAAATCAAATAAGATAGATACAGCATTGGAAACAATTGAAAACCTACAGAAAGAGGTCCAAATGATCAATAATAGAATATCAGAAATAGACAATACTCTGAAAGTGCAAAGGAGTAGAATAGAAGAGA
>NW_006410267.1:5570-5993 GCF_000296735.1 Chrysochloris asiatica | reverse complement strand
AACCTTTGGAGGTGGGACATTCCCACTAGCAAGGAAAAGCAGACCAGCCTGGAACAGGTAGAATGACAGAAGATACATCTTTAAAGAAAGATCACCAGGGAAAATCCAAAACAAAATGTCAGCATGATTGGCTACTACAAGAATAAGCAAGCTGTTCACCAGGAAGCTATCAAGGCAAGCAATCAAGTTCCTCCAGGACAAACTCCCCTCTAAGACTGAAACTCAAAGGGAACACACAAAAAAGCATGTAAGCTTGCTGGCAACCACATTGGTCTACTGGTGAATGGAAGAGGGGGAAAGGCAGCTATGAGGAAATGGGCTGAGTTCAATCACAGTCCATTGACTCCTGTTGACCTGTAGATGAGAGAGAGAAGAGGAAGGGCTGATTGGTCCAAAGTGTGGTGAGACCTGAGGACACTTGAG
>NW_006410267.1:2514-3674 GCF_000296735.1 Chrysochloris asiatica | reverse complement strand
GACCCTGTACAGGGTTTCCGAGGGTGTAAATCTTTACGGGAGTAGAAAGCCTCATCTTTCTCTCGCGGAGCGACTGGTAGTTTCGAACGGCTGACCTTAAGGTTCGCAGCGCGATTCGTAACCACTACGCTACCAGAGCTCCAGTACTTGTAGTTAGGCCTTGTCTAATTACACTGGGAGAATGAGAAATTAAGATCAACCTAAAATTGATTCATATGTGGTGGAGTTTAGACATACCTCCACTCTCTAACCAGTTCTGACACTAGCTGCCCTCCCCATGGCACTCTCTACTTCTCTGCTGGTATGGGCTGGGCTTCATAATTCATTGCAATAATTAAACAGAAGTCATAGACCATACTCAGAATTATGTGGTTCATTAGTAAAGTAACAGGCTATTGTTCAGAATTAGAATCAACTTGGAAGTGTCAGGAACAACACAAGAAGACAGGAGGCAGTTGATCAGCTGGGGTAGCTTCCAACCAAGGTAGCTCTCAACTCCTTTGGCCACAAGCCATGCTATTCATCTGTGCTCTCAAGCTGGGCCCCCTTTGGGCCTCTGCTGCAGGCCCTCCTCTGTCTTAACCTCTGCTACTGTACTCTACTCAGGAAAGTGTTAAAGCTTTTTTGCTGGCTGTCAAATGCCGGGAGGTAACTCAGTCAGCTAACAAGCCTTTTCCCTGCAGGCATGCAGCTCTCTCACTCTGTGGACCAGGAAGCCCACAGTTGTCAAACAATGATTTCCTGACTCTCCCTGTTGTTACTGTCTTGTGCCAATTCCTATCTTTTCATGGCATTTCTAGTGTTACAACCTTCTCTGTCTCCTATGTCTAGGAAGTTCTTAGCTCAGAGACCATGGGTCCAAAGGCTATGCTTCACGCCCAGCTCTTCTTCTTGGTTTCCCTGAACCTCTGTGGACTAACTTTATAAACTTTGGAGGATGGCAAAACTGACCAATCCCCTTGGCAGGTCACAGTCACCATGTTTGCATAGCAATTTACCAGTTTCTCCAAGGGTTTTACCCAACTTATTTGCACAGTAAACTGTCCAATCTTTTGCAAAATTGTTACCTAGCAAATATCATCTTAGCAGAATTACCAACTTACATCCAGAAAGGCCAATAAAAAGAGAAACTCATCTTACTGCAATACTATTATTTTTCA
>NW_006410267.1:0-1062 GCF_000296735.1 Chrysochloris asiatica | reverse complement strand
TTGGATCTCTTCCAGTCAGCTGGCAAGTAGTTGTCCTCCAAAATGCTTAGCATAGATGAATGAGCCACTCTAGAATTGCATGTATTTGTTGAAGCATCTCAATTGGTATTCCCATCAGTTCCTGAAGCCTTGTTTTTCATCAGTTCTTTCAATATAACTTGGGCTTCTTCCTTCAATATCATCAGTTCTTGATCATTTGCTATCTCCTGAAATAATTGGACGTCTTTTTGGTACAGTGACTCTGTATATTCCTTCCATCTTTCTTTGATGCTGTATGTGTCATTCAAGATTTTACCAACAGATTCCTTCAGTATTACAGCCCAAGGCTTGAATTTTGTCTTCAGATCTTCAGCTTGAAACATGCTAGACATGTTCATCCCTTTTGATTTTCTAACTCCAGTTTTTTGCACACTTCATTATAATACTTCTCAAGTCACCATTTGAAATCTTCTGTTCAACAGTTTATAAATTGGAGTACAGTAATCTTTTTTCACAATAAGCAGCATCTTAAACTTGGTGATATTTTGGTCTGTAAGGAATTTGAGTAAATGGAAAAGATATGTTTCTCTCTTAAATTTTTTTCTCCAAGTAACCATTGCCAAAAGGATATTTTAGGATATGAATGTTGTTTTCATAAATAAATGGATTAAAATATAGCTTAAATAAGTTATTGATGCTAATAAGACTACTTTGTCTTTCTTGTCTCCTTCATTGCCCAAAAGCTGACAGCCAAATTTGATGTTCAGGAATAGTAACTATATAATGAGCTGGCTACTATAATGGTTATATTTTCATTACAGTAATGAAATGGCTTTCTAATTCTACTTATAACAATTGTCATTGTAACTATATATACATTTGTCACAAAGTTACCATAAATCCCTCATTTAATAATGTGATTAAATGAATAAGAAAGAATTAAACGTACACAGAGTGAAGTAGAAAACCTGAACAGACCCATAACAAAAAAAGAAATTCATCAGGTCATCAAAAAACTCCCAACCAAAACAAGTCCAGGCCCAGATGGCTTCACTGGTGAGTTCTACCAAACGTTCAGGAAGA
>NW_006410266.1:14538-16115 GCF_000296735.1 Chrysochloris asiatica | reverse complement strand
GTCACAACTGTAAAGGTAGAAGTTGTGTAACATAAAGGGGGGAGTAGTTAATCTTACAGTCCAGGAACAGAGAAACCTAGGACCACCAAGTGAGAAGAGCAGGAGCAGAATGTGGGACCCAATGCAGAGATGCAGTGACACCAGAGATGGAGGCAGAGATGATGACATGGAGCTGAGGCCTCTAGACTCATAGAAAAAGAAAGGCTGTGTGCTGGCGGCCAAAAGGCAGGCTTTCAGAACGTGCCCTTGGTTGTTTAAATACTTACATATTCCTGAGTGTCTTTGTGTACATCAAAAAAAAAGAGGGAACAGAAACAAATACTGTTGAATGATGATGCATGGAGGGGATTGTAATCATAACAATGAAACGAAATACAATAGGATGAGTGCAAAACCAATGTTCTCCCATGTAAACTATCACAATAAAAACTTCAAAAAGAAAGAAAGACACTAGGCACAGAACATAGCCTGCTCACTAAACCTTTTGTCTTCAATTGCGTAATTTTATATTTTTTCGCTTCCTTCTTTTTGTTATTTTCTTTTTCAGAAATACGAATTTTGTGCATGGTCATGAGTACTGTGGCTTTGTGGTAAGTTTTGTGGCTAGGAAGTCCTCCAACTTTGTTACTTTTCAAGACTGTTTTGGCTCTCCTGAGGCCCTTGCATTTCCATATTAATTTTTAAAATCAGACTGCCAATTTGTGTGTTGTTGGTTTTTTTAAAATAACACAGACAGAGAAAGAGTGCTAGTATTCTGACAGGGGTTAGGGTGAATGTGGAATCCTGGTGTGGTGCTGTGGGATAATGCACTGGACTGAAAGATCAGTTTGAACTGTAAGGTCCACGGTTCAAATTCACCAGCTGCTCCTCGAAACCCTATACAGTGTTGCTATGAGTCAGAATTGACTTGACAGCACTTAATGACAACAGGTTGAATCTATAAGTCATTTGGAGGATACTGGGTACAAATGGTTAAGGACTCAACTACCAATTAAAAGGTTGGCAATTCAAGCCCACCCACACACACCTGGCAATCTGCTTCGAAAAGCCAGCTTCGAAAAGCCGTGAAAATCCTACAGAGCCGTCTACTCTGAACCAGACAGGTTGCCAAGAGTAGGAATCCACTCAATGGTAACTGGTTTGGTATTGCTTTGGCCATATTCCCAATGTTAAGTCGTCTGATCAATCAAGAGGTCTTACCATTTGTTACTATTAGGTGCATCAAGTTAGTTGTGACTCACAGTGACCCTGTATACATCCAAACAAAACACTACTCAATTCTCTGCATCCTCATGACTCTTACTATAGTTGAGCCCACTGTGGAAGTCACTGTGGCTATCAATATCACTGAGGGTCTTTCTTTTTATGCTGACATGCTACTTTACCAAGCATATAGCAGTCAAGAGATCAGATGACATATTGCATTAGGCAAATCTGCTGCACAGGAACTTTTTAAAGTGTTGAAGAGCAAAGAAGTCACCTTGAGGACTAAGGTGTGCCTGACCCAAGCCATGGTATTTTCAGTAACCTCATATGGATGCAAAAGCTGGACAGTGAATAAGGCAGATCGTAGAAGA
>NW_006410266.1:9402-14123 GCF_000296735.1 Chrysochloris asiatica | reverse complement strand
TATTCAAAGTACATGAGACGGAGTCTCACCATCCTCGTTTGTAAAGAGCATTCTGGCTGTATTTCTTCCAAGATAGATTTGTTCATTCTTCTCACAGTCAATGGTGTATTTAATAGTCTTCAGCAAAACCATAATTCAAAGGCATCAGTGCTTCCTCAGTTTTCCTAACTAGATGTTTAGGTATTCTTTAAATTTCCTTTAACAACGTTCGTTACTACTAGTGCACACGTTTTGCACATCTCTTACTAAATTTATTCTTGTGGATTTTGTCCTTTTTGATGCTATCGTTAAGTGCAAATGTTTTAATTAGATTCTTGGATAGTGTGTTTCTAGTACATAGACCACCTGTGATTTAGAGATAGCCATGTGTCACTTCACCTCCATAATGTTGTTGTTGTTAAGTACCAAGGAGTCGGTTCTGACTCATGGCGACCCTGTACAGGGTTTCCGAGGTTGTAAATCTTTACAGGAGCAAAAAGCCTCATTTTTCTCCCACGGAACCGCTGGTAGTTTTGGACTGCTGACCTTGCGGCTCGCAGCCCGATTCGTAACCACTATGCTACCAGAGCTCCTCTGGCACACAGTTGTTGTTGTTAAGTACCGTGGAGTCGGTTCTGACTCATAGTGACCCTGCACAGGGTTTCTGAGGCTGTAAATCTTTACGGGAGCAGAAAGCCTCATCTTTCTCCCGCGGAACAGCTGGTAGTTTCAAACTGCTGACCTTGAGGTTAGCAGTCCAATTCGTAACCACTACGCTACCAGCGCTCCTTTCACGTCCATGATGCCTTCTTTAAAATAGGACGTTATGCAATTTGGACATTATGGGAACACCATATTATACATACTGAAGTTGTCAAAGACTTCATTTTTCTTGGATCAACCATCAACATTCATGGAAGCAGCAGCCAAGAAATCAAACGATGTATTACATTAGACAAATCTTCTGTACAAGACCTTTATAAAGTGTTAAAGAGCAAAGATGTCAGCTTGAGGACGAAAGTGCATCTGATCCAAGCCATGGTATTTTCATTAACCTCATATGCATGTGAAAGTTGGGCAGTGAATTAGGAAGATCATAGAAGAATTGATGCATTTGAGTTATGGTGTTGGAGGAGAATACTGAAAGTGCCATGGCTGCCAAAAGAACCAACAGATCTGTGTTAGTAGAATTGCAGCCAGAGTGCTCCTTTGAGGCCAGGATGGCCAGATTTCATCTCTCATACTTTGGACATATTGTCAGAAGGGACCAGTCACTGTAGAGGGATATCATGTTTGGTAAAGTGGAGGGTCAGAGGAAAAAAAGAAGACCACCAGCGAGATGGATTGGCAAAATGGCAGCAACAATGGGCTCAAGAGTGGCAACAATTGTGAAGTTAGCCCAGGACCGGGCATTGTTTCGTTCTGCTGTGCATAGGGTCATTATGAGTCGGTACCGACTCAATGGCACCAAATAACAACATATTATACATAGGCAGTTCCCAGATTAAGAACAAGTTTCATTCCAGATTTGTCATTAATTCAAAACTATACATAAGTAAAAACAGATATGGTTTACATCTAACATCAGTTAGTCAAATATTTGTCTCTTTCGTTGTTGTCAATTTCAACTCCTATCAATACTGTAGGACAGAAAAAAACTGCCCCATAGGGTTTCCAAGACTTCTTTATAGAAGTGGAACTGCCAAATCTTTCTCCCATAGAGCAGTTGGTGGTTTACAACCATCAACCTTTCCATTGGCAGCCAATCGCTGTAACCATTAAACCACCAGAGTTATGCAGTATGCCATGCACCTTTCTGTACATGAATACATTAAAGAAATAGCTCCAGATTCAGCAAAACATCTTTACCATAAATACAATAAAAAGGTTTTGATGGGGACATGGAGAGAGGGAGCAGCTGAGGACTGTAGATCCATGGGAAGAGAGGGACTAAGAGATGGCAGCCAGGAGGCAGACTTGCAGAATGTGCCCTTTGGAGATGTAAATTATTATATATGCCTCAGTGTTTAAAAAAAACTAAAGTGAAGCTCTTCGCCATCTTCCCTGTTTGTCTGCAGCCACAGCCATGAAGGTGGAACTATATGCCGGACACAGGAAACGCAATGCCAGGACCGACGGGAAGGTTTTCTAGTTTCTTAATGCAAAATGCAAGTCTGCATTCCTTTCCAAGAAGAATCTTCGGCAGATAAACTGGACTGTCCTCTACAGAAAAAAACACAAAAAGGGGCCATCGGAAGAAATTCAAAAGAAAAGAACCTGCTGTGCAGGCAGATTCCAGAGGGCCATCACTGGTGCATCTCTTGTTGACAGAATGGCCAAGAGAAACCGGAAGGCTGAAGTTAGAAAGGCTCGATGAGAACAAGCCATCAGAGCTACCAAGGAAGCAAAACAGGCTAAGCCAGCATCTCAGAAGACAGCAATGGCTGCTGTTGAAGCTCCTACAAAGGCAGCACCTAAACAAAAGATTGTGAAGCCTGTCAAAGTTTCTGCGGCCCAAGCTGGTGGAAAGCACTAAGTTGGCAGACTTTACAAATGAAGATTCAACTGCAACTCTAAAAACAAAACAAAACAAAAGCTAAAGTGAACAGAGAGAACCTCTGTTAACTGCTGACTGATGGTACATGTTGTTGTTGTTGTTGTGAAGTGCCGTCGAGTCAGTTCCGACCCATAGTGACCCTGTACAGGGTTTCCAAGGGTGTAAATCTTTACGGGAGTAGAAAGCCTCATCTTTCTCCCACGGAGCGGCTGGTAGTTTCAAACTGCTGACCTTAAGGTTCGCAGCCCGATTCGTAGGGATTGTAATCATTGTCATGAAACAAGGTGTGTGATTTGTTGAACATAAAACCGCAAGGAGCTCTGATAGAATAGTGGTTATGAGTCGGGCTGCCAAACTCAAGGTCAGAAGTTCAAAACTACCAGCGGTTCTGCGGGAGAAAGAAGAGGCTTTCTGCTCCCATAAAGATTTACAACCTCAGAAACCCTGTGCAGGGGTCACTATGAGTCAGAACCGACTCCACGGTACTTAGCAGCAACAACAACATATAACCTGCAAAGAGCAAACTTAATAAGCATATTAACATTATAATCTGTAATGCGTATTTATTAAAGATATCAAAATAAGGGTATCTGCCATTGCCTTTTATTTATTTAACATGGCTTTGGAAGGACAGGCAATAGGGCATGAGAGAGATACAAGATGAAAAAGTATTAGAAAGGAAAAATCGACAACAAAAAATGATTTCCCAGTCAACCAAGCAGTTCAAACCAGTGGTGACTAGTCCTACACTGCTATCCTGGTCAGCATTTCAAGATTCAGCTCAGGGACTGTCTTCCAGGAGCTGTCCCTGAGTCCCTTCCTCTGACTGCTTCTCAGGCAGGCCCATCTGTGCATGGACGTGACATCCTCACGAGATCGTAAGCTTCTTAAAAGCATATTCTGCATCAGTCTCCATGACCCTGAGACCAGAAGAACTAGGTGTACCTGGCTACCACTAACTCTCTGGAAGGCATCACATTAGAAAGTCTTGGCTGGAGTAGGAGAAAAAGGTGGAACAAAAGTTAAACGCATTTTGAAAAATGACTTACTGTCCCGGTAGAGATTGGTGGATTCTTGAGGTCTGGAAGTGAACTTTCCCCTAGGGCTCAATTTTTCATCCAAACAACCGACAGGGCTGTTGTTGTCAAGTGCCATCGAGTCGGTTCTGACTCACAGTGAGCCTGTATAGGGTTTCTGAGGAGTGGCTGGTGGGTTTGAACTGCCGATCTTGTGGCTAGCAGCCCAGTGCTTATCCTACAGCACCACACCAGGACTAAATGGTGAATAATAACATTAGAGAGCTATGTACACCTTAGGATAATCAACCTTTTGAAAACAAAAGGGAAGCACTGCAAAAGAACTTTGCAGGGGCAAAGTTCAGAAGGGTTAGAAGAGAAGGAGGAATGAAAACAGGAAACACAGGGAGGCAGTGGGATGAGTGAGGTTTCACTGTGGAGACTATAATCAATGACACGAAACAAAATGTATATGGATTGTTGAACCGAAAGCTGATCTGAGCTGTCAATCTTCATCCAATTCACAACTGAAAAATACAAAAACCAAAACTACATTCTGTGGTCTATTCATCCTCATGTTCCTAGTGTCAAAAGTGTCTGGAACATTAGATGTGTGAGTGAATTAGGAAATCAAGAGTGTTCCGATATAACGATAAAATGGGGAAAAAATAGTAACTCTATTCGCAAAGTCACAAAACTAGAACAGCTCTGAGAATAACGCAACCTTACTAAAGTTTGTAAGAAACAAGAGCTGGCAAATGGAAAGAGAAAGCACGATCGTGATGAGAGAATACCAAAGGGGGTACCTTCATTCTCAGACTTAATGTGCACAGTTCATGAAAATTCAACCAAATCCTTATAAGGGTTTTCTTGGAAGCCAACAAAATTACTCAAAAGTTTACCTAGGAGTATAAACAGCAAACAGCAAAGGACATTCTGAAATATAAGAGTAATAAAGTTACCAACATTTTCAGATGTTAAAACTCAGTACAAATATCTGGTTTTTAAACAACATCATACAAGCGCATTACAAAATTGTGGCTGCTGTTAGGTCCCCTTGAGTCAGCTTGGACTCACAGTCACCTACTGCACGACAGAACAAAATACTGCCCAGTCCTGCACCAAGCCCAGTCCTGCACCATGCCCAGTCCTGCACCATGCCCAGTCCT
>NW_006410266.1:0-9157 GCF_000296735.1 Chrysochloris asiatica | reverse complement strand
CACCATGCCCAGTCCTGCACCATGCCCAGTCCTGCACCATCCTCACAGTCGTTGTTAAACTTGAAACCATTGCTACCACCATGCCAATTCATCTCACTAGGGGTCATCTTCTTTTGTCTCTGTCCCTCCACTTTACCAAACACGACGTCCTTCTGTAAAGACTGGTCCCTCCTGATAATATGTCCAAAGTATAAAAGACCAAGTCTCGCCATCCTGGCTTCAAAGGGGACATTCTGTGTGTACTTCTTCCAACATAGATTGGTTGGTTCTTCTAGCAGTCCATGGTACTTTTAATATTCTTCTCCAACACCATAACTCAAATGTATCAAGTCTTCTAAGGTCTTCTTTACTCATTGTCCAACTTTCACATGCATGGAAAATACTGTGACTTGGGTCAGATGCACCTTAGACCTCAAACTGACATCTTTGCTCTTGAACACTTTGAAGAGGTAGGTCTTATGCAGCAGATTTGCCTAATGCAATGCGCTGTTTGATTTCTTGACTGCTGCTTTCATAAATGTTGATAGTAGATCCAAACAAAATGAAGTCTTTGACAAAATCCGTAGGACAAAATAGAAAAGCCAGAAAGTACTGTTGTATCTAAAATGTTAACGGGTGACTACAATATATGTGACATAAAATATGAGGAAGAGATAGAAGATCATTTTAAAGTGGCATTGAAATCTGAGAAAGACTTTAGAGTCCTATCTTATATATCAAAATAAATCCCAAGCATATTTGGAAATTAAAAACTGCTTGTTTTTTTAATGGGAAATGGTTGAAAACTCTTCAAATTCTTCCGTGCAGTGAATTTTTTAATGTTTCTTCTAGAATTGTTGGTGTTGTTGCTAAGTATCGTCGAGTCAATTCCAACTCATAGTGACCCTGTACAGGGCTTTCAAGGAACAGCTAGTAGGTTTGAACTGGCAACCTTGAAGTTAGCAGTCCAGTGCTTATCCTACAGCGCCACAACAGAACCCCATAGACTTTGCAAACTCCCACCAAATGACTGTTTCCTCATGGGGTTGAGTAAGCAAAGGTCAGGGAAGATGCTGACAGATGATATGATTCAGTTGCTGAGTGATTATTAACAGAAGTCATTGGGATAGGTCAATTTTGCCATCCTGCTGGGTATAAAATGAACCATCTCGGAAGCAGAGTGGGACTCTCACTACAATTAAAGAAGAGTCCTTTGGACCCCAAGAGCCCTGCACATTGAACCTTTTCGACCCAGAGACAGAAAGCTGTGACACTGGAAGACCGGCAGGGGAGGAGACCCAGAGCAGCAGACAGAGTGGTGGGGGGCCTCCCAGCCCCCGGCGCAAGGGAAGCTGAGTGACCGGGCAGGAGGCTCACTTGCAGACGTGGAGGCATCCAGGCACTTAACTGGGGAAGCTAGGTTTGCCAACCCACAGAGCCACAGCTGAGTGCCTTTGGGTGGAGGCTTACAGCAGAATGGACTATCCTCTAGGTATTTATCAGCAGCCCCAAAAGAGCTTTGTAACATTGCTCAAGCAGGGCAGAGGTCAGATCAAGGCCTGAGGGCCAGGGAGAGGGGCCTGCCTCTGGGCAAGCTCAGGAGTGTCTGTCCCAACTGGAAGAACTGTGTTCTGAGCATTTCTGGTCCTGCGCTGTGACCCATTAAAATCCCTAATGAGCCCCATAACCGTGAGCCTGGGGTCTGAGTTCTACGTGGACACTGCAATGAATTTTTTTTTATTATTATTATTGCCACAGGCCCCTGGGGGAAGGGACAAAAACATAACCAACTGAGAACCGCAGTCCTAAGAGGAAGAAATCATAATGATGGGCTTGAACATGCTGGAGATTGTGACGATGATACAGGAAGAGTTAACATTTGTTCTGCTCTACGTGATGACAGCTATCTATCTGTAATCAATGAAGTGGGAGTAGCTGGCAAGCATTAAATAGATGAGTCTGAAGGCCAGTAGAAATGTAGGGTAGACACACAGGATTGAGAGTCATCAGGAGAAATCTAAGTCACAGGAATGGATAAGATCACTCAATAGGAAAACGTGTGTATTGAAAAGAGATGAGGGTCATCACTTGCCTCCTCACTTCTTTTATGTCACCTCCTCTAAAAGGCTTTCCTTAACAAGCATCATCCCCATCTCTCTAGTTCTTTTTTTTTTTTATGTTTTTATTGTGAATTGAGTGATAGTTTACATGAGAGAACATCAGTTTTACATTAATCCTACCGTATTTCATTTCATTGCAATGATTACAATCCCCTCTATGCGTCATCATTCAACAGCATTTGCTTCCATTCCCTGATTTTGTGATTTTTGGGGGATGTACACCGAAGAACTCAGAAATATATAATCAAACAACCAAAGGGTATACCCCGCAAGCCTGACCCCCGGCTGCCAGCACACCGCCCCTCTCCCTCCCAGAGTCCACAGTCCTCAGCCGCTCCATCTCTCCACGTCATCAGACGTCTCTGCCTCCATCTCTGGTGTCACTGCTTCTCTGAATAGGGTCCCGCACTCCGCTCTTCTTGCTTGATGGTCCCAGGGTCCTCCACTCCTGGTCTGCAAGATCAACCACTCCCCTCCTTTTGTTACAAAACATCTACCTTTACATTTGCAACATTCACAATCAGTCCTGATAGCAATTATTCACTATTGAACCATAAGAGTCTTATCCCCATCTCCTTTTACCAGGCCCATGCAGACAGGTTGGAAACCACTCAGTGGAGACTCTACCTTTTCCCGTACTCTCTGGAACTAGGCTCCCTTTTGAAAGCTTGTAAGCCAGTCACTTCTTGCCTTTGTAACCTCCCCACCCCCACCCCCCATTTTGGGTAGCCAATGTTTAAGTTGCCCATCTTTGTCAACCTTGTGTACCAAGGGGGCGGGAATGATCCTCGCTGTAAAGATTTTTTCCCTCTTTTGAGCTACTACATCCACAAGTATAGGTCAAATTCATCAAGCTGTAGCAGATTATTCTTTTTTTCCTCTTCTTTCTTCCTACAGTTGAGTTCTGATCATCCAGCCATTGAAGCCATCTGCAAGTATGGGTGTTCTTGTGTATCTCCCCTCACTTAATATCAGCTGGACACTTCACTCTCTGCTCTGGTCCTCTGTGGCCATGTCCCTGTCCCTGGGCCCAGAAGACCCCAGGTCTCGCCATACTGTTGGCCAACCAGGTCTCAACCCAGGTTGACAGGAGTCTATTGAATGTGGTTGGACTTAGCTCACAACTTCATTGCTGTTTCTTCCCCCACTTCCCCTTAATGGTTGATCAACATGGTCACCAGCAAGACCACATGCCTGCCGGTGTATTCCCCTTGAGTCTCAGTCTTAGAAGGTGGTATAATGAATTCTTGAACCCACTTAAGTAGGGAGGGTTGGTACAACTTTTTAACAAGTCCCAAAAGGGGATTTGTCCCAATATTTAAGCTCTGGTGGTGGTGATGGTTATGTGCCATGGAGTTGGTTCCGATTCATAGCGACTCTGCATAGGGTTTCCAAGGCTATAAATCTTTACTGGAACAGAAAGCCTCATGTTTCTCCCACAGACCGTCTGGTAGTTTCGAACTCCTGACCTTAAAGTTAGCAGCCCGATTCCTAACCACTACACTACCAGAGCTCCTAATTTAAGCTTTAAAACAATAAAATTAATTTATTTCTAAAAGATAATCACTTCAAATACATATTAATTTAAAATTTATGAGTAACTTAGAAATGAGTAATTATTGAATGATAAAGTATTCAGAACAAATATGATAAGGGATTAGTGTACCTATGATGCAAAGAGTTTATTCAAGTTTTAAGAAAAACACTATTTCCAAGAATAGGACAGAAGTCATAAGTAGGCAAAAAAGAAAATTACTAACAAGGTTAACCACAGAGTGGGGACATGACCCAGCCATTCCACAAGTAGACATACTCCTAAGAGACTCAAAAATCTACAAGGGGCTTCAAAAAGTTTGTGGAAAAATTCCATTATCTTTTCATCCCTTTTATCACAATTTTTTGAAGCCCCCTCATATGTGAACACAATGTTCATAGCAGCATTATTCATGAGAGCCAAAAAGTGGCAACAATCCAAATGTCCATTAGCTGACAAACGAATAAACAAATGTAGTATATATGCATACAAGGAGCTCTGGTGGCATACTGGTTAGGAGTCGGGCTGCTAACCTCAAGGTAAGCAGTTCGAAACTACCAGCCGTTCTGCAGGAAAAAGATGAGGCTTTCTGCTCCCGTAAAGATTTACAGTCTTGGAAACTCTATACAGGGTCGTTATGAGTCGGAACTGACTCCACAGCACACCACCACCACCATATATCCATACAAAGAGTCCTGGTGTGGCACTGTAGGACAAGCACTGGACTGGTAATGCCAAGGTTGGTGGTTCACACCCAATTACCACTCTCAGAAATCCTATAAAGGGTTAATCTTATTCAGATCCCACTAGACAGCACACAACAACAACATTATACACATTAAAAATGTTGCTGTTGAGTGCCGTCAAGTCGGTTCCAATTCATAGCAATCCTGTATAGGATTTCCGAGGCTGTAGAACTATGAGGGATCAAAGAGCCTCATCTTTCTACCATGCAGCGGCTGGTGGGCTCGAACTACCAACTCTGTGGTTTGCAGTCCAGTGTTTACATATTACTCCGTGATAAAAAAAGAAGGAAGTATTGATACATGCTACAACATGGATGAGCCAGACTGTAATTCCATCTACACGAATCCTCCAGAGCAGGCACAAGTACAGAGAAGGGAAGTAGATTAGTGGTTGCCTAGAGCCAGGAGGGCAATATTGGGAAATGAGATGCAACTGCTGATAAGTACAAGTTTTTGAACTGTTCAAAATATTCCAAAATCAATTGTGTTAACGATCATACTGTTCTTTGATTATACTAAAAGCCATTGACTTTACACTGGAAATGAGTGATTGAATTGCATGGTGTGTTAAATACATCCCAACAGTGCTGTTACTTTTTTGAAAAAGAACAAGAGGCTATTAAGCAAACAGGAAAAACATTTCAACTTCACTGATAATCAAGAAATGTCAACAGGAACAGCAAGCTAGCCTTTCCACCTGGCAAACCGGCAAAACCATTTCTAAACAATAACAATGATGTAAAGATTACAAGGCCACCAGTAATCTTCTTTACTGTCAAAGAGAGATCACATTGGAGTGACTTGCAGGAAAGCATCTAGACACAGTATGTAGTAACAAGGATGGTTAAAAAAATAAATAAATAAAAGTATCCCCACTCCTAGAAATTTGCCCTTAGAAAATAATGCAAAGCAAGGAAAACAGCTACCTGCAAGAAGGTGTGAACATAATGTTATTGATAACAGCAGGTTACACCCAGCAATCGGTTGATTATAGCATAGAAACCATCCACTAGATTAAAGATTAGGTAGCCATGAAAACACTTTGAAGTTCTGACATAATGGTAATTGCAAAGAAGCCAGATAGATAATTCTGGGTGGTGGTGGTGGTAAGTTACTTCTGACTCACTGCCACCCCATGTGACAGACTAGACCTGCCCCACAGGGCTTTCCAGGCTATCTTTACAGAAGTAAATAGCCAGGTCTTTCTTCCGCAGAGCTGTTGGGTGTGTTCCAACTGCCAACCTTTTGGAGAGCAGCCACCAGGGCTCCTTATATCTTCAGTGTTAAAAAAAAAAAAAGTATGAGGACAAAGACTGGCAGGGAATAGTTTTTTAAATGGAAAATAAGCTACTTTTCTGGTTTCTGGATTTTCATAATTCACAGTCAGATGGCAGGTGCAAAGGTACAAGTGCCTGGGGCAGACACACTGCTAGGCCAGTTTCATGACATTTCTTTAAGGAAATATTTATTCAGATAGATTACAGGAAGCTATGAACTGCAACCTGCTATTTGGGCTTAGATCAAAAGGTAGGGCCTGGAAAGAAAGAGGGAACGAAGAACCTGTTTTTTGCCTGAAATGTCTCATATTTTAAAGCCCAAAGCAGGACCACATGGGTCTCCAGGCCACACCCTGCCCTTCTCACCAGCAGTGTGGAGTTCTTTCCCCAGGACAGCTGGCTTGAATTCAAGATACACAGTAACCTTGATCTAATCCGGTTCTGAATCTAACACCTCAGCTATGTCACTGCAAGTTCTTCTTGTCAAGAGAACCTAATAAACACAAGCTGTGGCCATGCTGAGCAGTGGGTAACTAAGGGGGGCTTCACTCCCTGATGGACTACGCCCTGCACTGTTGGGGGAGCTGGTGTTTCTTCTCAAAACCTTAGCACTAGAATAGCAAATTAAAGGTCTACCAATGCCCTACAATTTAGCATGAACTTCTCTTCTGAAACACGGTGTAAAGAAATCAACTGTCAGCAGAAGGTAGGGTTCCATCTTGGCACTGCTTCAGTTTAAGGAAGTCACTACCAGCTGGTGCACGCAAAGGACAGAGACAGGATGACTTCATGTGCCAAAAAAGCAGGGCTCATGTTATGATCTTCAAGGATGAAGTCATCTTTATTCCTACCATTGCACCTCTCGAAGTTCTTTGTGTGGCAGATAACTTTATTTTCTGCTGGCAAAATGCCACCATCTGTAGCTAAACTAATTGAAACCATCAAAGTCATTTTAAACTATACCTGCTCTAATTTGATTTAATTGATTAAATTGTTTTGATGTGCATCGCTAGGTTGTTGTTGTTGTCACGTGCCGTGGAGTCGGATCCAACTCATAGCGACCCTGTACAGGGTTTCTGATACTGTAAATCTTTACGGGAGCAGAAAGCCTCATCTTTCTCCTGCGGAACAGCTGGTAGTTTCGAACTGCTGACCCTGAGGACAGCAGCCCAATTTATAACCACTACACTACCAGAGTTCCTGTGCATAGCTATAGAGGTCTCTTTTATTTCTCTTCAGAAAGGAAATTTTAAGAGAGCAAGATATGCAGCTATCTTTTAACCCTAATCCTAATATGGGCAATGCTAGACAAATCATTCACATACATAGCTTCCTGTTTTCAAATTCTCTTTGGTTCTGTGTCTACATTTGGGACAAAGAGGGAGAAGAGCACATGCAAATCTCCCAGTGTTGTGCCTGACACACAGGTGTTGTTAACTGCCATGGAGTTACTTCCAACTAGTACCTATACGCACAACAGAACAAAACACTGCTCACAATTGTTGCTTTGTTTGAGTCCACTGTAGCAACCACTGTGTCAATCCGTCTTACTGTGCATCTTCCTCTTTCTTGCTGACTCTCTACTTTACCAAGCATGATAATCTTTTTGCAGGAACTGGTCCCTCTTGATGACACATCCAAATAATGTGAGATGAAGTCTTGCCATCTTTGCTTCTAAGGAGGATTCTGGCTGTACTTTAAAGACAGTTTTGTTTGGTATTCTAGCAGTCCCTGATATATTCTACATTCTTTGCCAAAACCATAACTCAAATGGAGCAAGTCTTCTCTAGTCTTCCTTTTATTATTCACTGTCCAGCTTTCACATAACTGTATATGAGGCCATTGTAAATACCATGGCTTGAGTCAGGGTCACCTTAGTCCTCAGAGTGGCATCTTTGTTCTTGAACACTTGAGAAAGAAATCTGCCCAATGCAAGATAACAATTGATTTACTGACTGCTGCTTCCATGAGCATTGATTGTGTGCTTACAGTAAAAGGAAATCTTGGACTTCAATCTATTCTCCATGTATCATGATGTTATTTATTGGTCAAGTTATGAAGCCTTTTACAATCCATATTGAAGTCTGGTCTTGGATCTTCATCAACAAGTGCTTCAAGTTTTTCACTTCCAGCAAACAAGGCTGTTTGCATATTTCAGGTTGTTAATGAGTCTTCTTTCAATCCTGATGCCACGTCCTTCTTCATACTTCTCAGATTATTTGTTCAGCCCATAGACTGCTGAACAAGTAGGAATAAGTATGGTGAAAGGACACAACCCTGACACACACCTTTCCTGATTTCCAGTATCTCCTTGTTCTGTTCAAATGACTGCCTCTTGGTCTGTGTACAGGCTCTGCATGTGCACAATTAAGTGTTCTGGAATTCCCATTCTTTGCAACGTTACCCATAGTTTCTTTCATAGTTAATAAACACAAGTAAGCATCTTTCTGGGATTCACTGCTTTCAGCCAAGATTCATCTGACGTCAGTAATGAGGTCCCTCGTTCCACCACAGTCTCTGTTGAATCTGGCTTCGATTCCTGACTGCTCCTTGTCAATGTATTGCTTCAGCCACTTTGGGGTTATTGTCAGCAAAACGCTACTTGTATGTGATAGTAATCATATTTAATAGTTTCTGGAATCTATTAGGTCATCGTTTGAAATGAGCACAAATACGGATCTCTTCCAGTCGGTTAGCCAGGTAGCCATTTTCCCAAGTTCTGAGCATAGTCAAGGAAGTGCTTGAACACTGCCTTAGCCTGTTGGAACATTTCAGTTGCATTCCATCGGTTTCTGGAGTCTTGTTTTTGCCAATGCCTTCAGTCCAGCTCGGACTTTTCTCCTTCGATACCATTGGTTTTTGGTCGTATTTCACCTTTTGAAATGGCTGTTGAGCCAATCTTTTTGGTATCGTGAGTCTATATATTCCTCGGTTCTCTCTCTCTAAATGTCTATCCCACTGCTTACTAACCGTGATATTGTTGGCAAGTCAGTCAAAATTCTAGAGCTTCGGCTCTACCTTCTGTAAGTGGAGAAGAGAGTGTCGGTGTTGGTACCATTAAGTTGGTTCCGACTCATAGCAACTCTGTGTAGGGTTTCCAAGGAAAAAACCTTTTTTTTTTTTCCCCAACTTTTTATTGTGAATTGAGTAAAGTTTACAGAGCAGAGTATCAGTTTTACGGTAAAAAAAAATCATCTACTTTGCTTCACTACATGGTTGCAATCCCCTCTGTGTACCAACAGTTAACAGCATTTATTTACCTCTCTTCACTTTAACTATTGCATCCTCCCTGTATCTCCCATTGCCTTCTTTCCTCTGTTAACCTCCCTCTTGTTGTATATAGCCTGCCCTGTCACCCATGCTAACTTGTGTTTACCCTCTAGCCCGTAAATACTTTTCCCTCCCCGCCCCCATAACCATCATAGATTGCTTCTTTTATCAAGAAAACCTTTTTTTTTTTTTTTTTACTTTTTACAACATTGGTCTCATACAATGTTTGTC
>NW_006410265.1:0-16010 GCF_000296735.1 Chrysochloris asiatica | reverse complement strand
AAGTTTCAGTGTCTCTTCTGACATCCATTTTGACCTTTTCCTTCTTTCTTGTCTTCTCAATGATTGTTTTTTTTTTTTTTTTTGCTTTCTTCATGCATGATGTTCTTGATGTCATCCCACAACTCTTCTGGTCTTCAGTCTTCAGTGTTAAATGCATCAAATCTGTTCTTCAGATGATCTCTAAATTTAGGTGGGATACATTCAAGGTCATATTTTGGCTCTTGTGGACTTGTTTTCATTTTCTTCAGCTTCAGTTTAAATTTGCATTTGAGTAATTGATTGTCTGTTGACTACACAAAGGCTTTTGATTGTGTGGATCATGACAAGCTATGGACAACATTGAGAAGTAAGAGTACTCCGGAACACTTAATTGTGCTCACGAGGAATTTGTATCTGGACCAAGAGACAGTTGTTTGAACATAACATGGGAACACTGAATGGTTTAAAATTAAGAAAGGTGTGCAACAAGGTTGTATTATTTCACCATACTTATTAAACCTGTATGCTGAGCAAATAATCTGAGAAGCTGGGTTCTGTGAAGAAAAATGTGGCTTCAGAATTGGAGGAAGACTCATTAACAACCTGCAATATGCAGATGATACAATGATATGCAGAGGACTTAAAACATTTACTGATGAAAATCAAAGAGCACAGCCTTTGGTATGGATTACATCTCAATGTAAAGAAAACAAAAATCCTCACCACTGGACCAATAAACAACATCCTTAACAGTGGAAATAAGATTTAAGTTGTCAAGGACTTCATTCTTCTTGGATCAACTATCAACACTCACAGAAGCAGCAGTCAAGAAATCAAAGGATGTATTTCAATAGGCAAATCTGCTGCACAAGACCTTTTTAAAGTGTTGAAAAACAAAGATGTCGGCTTGAGAACTAAGGTGTGCCTGACCCAAGCCATGGTATTTTCAATAACCTCATATGCATGCGAGAGCTGGACAGTGAATAAGGAAGATCCTAAAAGAATTGATGCCTTTGAGTTATGGTGTTGGAGGAGAATACTGAAAGTGCCATGGGCTGCCAAAAGAACAATAGATCTATTTTGGAAGAAGTGCAGCCAGAGTGCTCCTTAGAAGCCAAGATGGCCAAACTTCATCTCTCATACTTTGAACATATTGTCAGGAGGGACCAGTCACTTGAGAAGGATATCATGTTTGGTAAGGTGGAGGGTCAGAGAAAAAGAGGAAGACCCCCAATGGAATGGAATGGCCAAGTGGCAGCATCAATGGACTCAAGCATGGCAACAGTAGTGAGGTTGGCCCAGGATAGGGCAGTGTTTCGTTCTGCTGTGCATAAGGTTTCTGTGGGTGGTACTGACTCAATGGCACCTAACAACTACAAATGCCAGTGATATGGAGTCCTGGTATGGTGCTGTGGGTTAATGTGCCAGACTGCAAAGCCATTTGAACTGCAAGGTCTGTGGTTCAAGTTCGCCAGTCACTCCTCAGAAACCCTATACAGGGTTGCTGTGGGTTGGAACTGACTCGATGGCACTTAACAACAACAGCAACATGCCAGTAGTATATTTTCTTATAGCTTTATCATGTTTTTAAAAATTATTTGTGGATTTACTTCTAATTCCTGCTCTCCCTTTACAGTATTTTCTTGCCTAATCGCACTTGTTTATTTCAAAGTAATTTAAAATAATTGTCAAATTTAAGGGGGGAAAACCCTTGCAGATTTGGACTATAGCTGAATTAACCCTAGAAATTAGTAATAAATTAGTCTTTGCAAAATTCTCTTCCTACGTAGAAACATAGTGTGTCTCTCATTGACGCCAGCCTTGTTTTATAACACAGATTCTTGTTCCAAAGAATGAAGGACAGCTTTCTTATTATTGCAACAGTGGAGCTCATTTTGCTGTAAATATGAAGCCCATATTTCTTCAAATAAAATGTGACCACCTAAAGCTAAAAATAAAGTTTAAAAAATATTGCTTCTTTTTACAGTGAATATTTTAATCATAATAGGGAGTGATGAAATGGGTATCTTCTCCAACTATAGGAATCTATTTTATTCTACAAATAAAAATTCACGAAGTTTTAATGCACAAGTGACTTCAAGCATATTAGTAGGTTTTGTCCTCCTTCCACTTAAATACAGTTAAAGATATGGAACTTTTAATCTCAGAAACAATCAACAGAGTAGAAAATGTAACATCATGATTAGGATTAATATTTTTTATTCTTGCTAGTTCACATTTGCTTACATTCCTTTCCAAAGCTCGTTTAGAATAGCTTAATACAAAGAGCGTGGATGATAAGGTTAATTGAATAAGAATGGAAAAAAAAAGTATTTTTTTCTCTTTCAACAGAAAAATGTATTTAAACCCACCCTTATTTCATTTAAGTACTTTTAATCACCGGGGTGAGCTCCAAGTGAAACTGATTGTTTTAAACTAAGACTACATTTTAAGTCTGAGGGCTCACAATTCCATAATTTTATTGTTGTTGTTGTCAGGTGCCGTCGAGTCAGAACCAACTCATAGTGACCCCATGCCCAGTAGAATGAAGCAATGTCCAATCCTGGGCCCTCAGGGGTCTTGAAATACAGGGGGATCAATGCAATAAACTGATAAGAACTCAAGTGGCAAGTTTCATCCTGATGTTCTTTGAAGAACAGAATTCTAAACTTAATGTGATCTTTTACTCGCTGTGAGATCTTGGCCAAATCACTCAATTTCCCTGGATCTCTGGGAGTTGGTTTTTGTCATTGTGGTTGTTGTTAATTGTTTTTTGTGACTAGACATTCTCCTCCAGCCTAAGAATCTTTGGTCTAAAATGAAACTTACTCTGAATAGCTAAATATGGGTGATATCCTAAACCATTTATGCTAACTTACTTATGTAGACTGAAGCTATCAAGCAAGTATACTTTTTTAAAAAACATTTATTGAGATACAATTTACATGAAGCATCAAAGGAAACTGGAAGGAATACAGGAACGAGTCAGTGTATCAAAAAAAAAAAAAAAAAAGAAGAAGAAGAAGAAAGAAAGAAATGGCGCTACATTTCACCATTTCAGGACATAGCATTAAGTACCATGGTACCTAAGAAAAAAATCCAAACTGCTCTGAAGGGATAAATAAAATGTAAGTCTCCAGAAACTGATAGAATATCAATTCAGGTGTTTCAACAAATGGATGCAACTGGAAACGCTGGAAATGCTCATCAATTCCAAGAAATTTGGGAGACAGCTACCTGGCCAACCAAATGAAAGAGATTCGTATTCATAGCAACTCAAAGTAAGAAGATTCAAAAGAATACACAGAAATTATCAAATAGTATCATTAATATCACACACAAGTAAAATGTTGCTGAATATAATTCAAAAACAGCTGTAGTAGTACACCAATAGGGAACATACTATAAATTCAATCATAAGAGGACATAGAACCAAGGATATCATTGTTTATGTCAGATGGCTCTTAGTTGAAAGCAGGGGTACTAGAAAGGTGCTTACCTGTATTTTATTGATTATGCAAAGGCATTCAACTATTTGGATTGTAACAAATAATGGATAACACTGCAAAGAATGGAAATTTGAGAGCATTTCATTGTTTTCATAGGCCAAGAGGCAGTCATTCAAACATAACAAGTGGATATTGAATGGTCAAAAATCTAGAAAGGTTTGTGGCAGGGTTGTGCCCTTTCAGCATACGTATTCAATATGTATGCTCAACAAATAACCTGAGAAACTGGACTATATGAAGAATGTGGCTGGCATCAGGATTAAAGAAAGACTAGTTAGCAACCTGCATTATGTAGATTGCACAACCTTGCTTTCTGAAAGGGATAAAGATTTGAAGCACTTACTGATGAAAATAAAATACTAAAGCCTTCAATATGGATTATACATTGACAAAAAGAATGTAACAGTCTTCACAACAGGACCAATGTAAGCATCATAATAAATGGAGAAAGGTTGAAGTTGTCAAGGATTTCATTTTACTTGGATTTATAATCATCGCCCATAGAAGCAGCAGTCAAGAAATAGAACAACACATTCATTTGGCCAATTTGTTACAAAAGACCTCGCTAAAGTTTTAAAGTTAACAATAACTCTTGTGGCTCAAAGTTCTGCTAAGAAATATATATATATATATGGGGGGGCGGGCACAACAACACTAATAAGGTATGCTCACCATGGAATGGTCAATCATTCAAGATCAAAGGTCAAGATTAAAAGGGCAACATTTACCTAAAGACAAAGTTGAGTAGGGATGGGAAGGAGGGTGTAATGGGGAAATAAGAACCACAGGAAGCAAGTGGGATAATTGTTGTTATATGGAGGAGATTACAGTTATTGAAATGAAACAAAGTACATGCTTTGTTTAATGTAAAACTGATGTTCTACTATGTAAATATTCATTCAATTCACAACAAAAGGTTTTTGTTTGTTGTTTTAGAAAACAAAGATGTGCCTTTGAGGACTAAGGTGTGCCTAACCCAAACCATAGTATTTTCATTACCTCATATGCATCTGGAGTCCTAGTGTGATGCTGTGGGTTAATGAGCTGGACTGCAAGGTCAGTTTGAACTGCAAGGTCCATAATTCAAGCTCACCAATTCAAGCTTGCCAGCCGCTCCTGAAAACATTATAGACTTGGAACCAGCTTGAAGACACTTAACCACAACAACATATACATCTGAAATCTGGACAATGAATAAGGAAGACTGAAGACAAGTTAACGCCTTGGAATTATGGTGTTGGCAAAGAATATTGAATATATTATAGGACTGCGAGAAAAATTAACAAATCTGTGTTGGAAAAAGTACAGCCAGAATGTTCCTTGGAAGTAAGGATTATAAACTTCATCTCTTATCCTTTGGACATGTTATCATAACAGATAATGGATAACACTGCAAAGAATGGGAATTGTATTTGGTAAAATACAGAATCAGCAAAAATGAGGTAGACCCTCAATGAGAAGGACTGACAACAGTGGCTACAATAATGGACTCAAACATAGGAACAGTTGTGAGGATGGCACAGGACCAGGCAGTGTTTCTTTCTGCTGTACACAGCATATCTGTGACTCGGGACGAACTAGGTGGTACCTAACAATTCACCTGCCGTAAAGAGTCCTGGTGTGGTACTGTGGGTTTTAACCACAAGATCAGCAGTTCAAGCTCAATAGCCACTCCTCGGAAACCCTATACAGGGTCATTATGGGTCAGAACAGACTCAACAATACTTACCAACAACAACAACAGCACAACAACAAAGTTCATTAGTGTAAATTGTACAATTCATTAGTACTTTAAATCAGAATTCTTGATCACATTCACAAGATGAGTAAAGTAAGAGGGGCTGTTTAGACTATAAATTCCCCTCATTAAATGGGGGACTAATTGAGTTCAGTAAACTTGGTAGAATGAAAAGTCTCTACATTTTATTTAGAGAATACTCAGGGCCCTGTTTAAGAGATGCAAATAATAGTCAAAGATTCATAAGATAGGAGTATGTTTCAACAACATAACAAGAGAAGAAAATGACAAATCCCTGATGCTACACCATCCCTTTTCTATTATGTGGTCCTTGGCAAATTTTCTATGCCTTTGCTCTCCAGTGGCTGATGAAATGTGACCAATTGCAATATAACTTCTCTGTATACACCTGCTCCTCACTCATCAACTGTCTCATAATCTGATATTTCTTATTTGTGACAAGAGTAAAAACTTAAAATTTACTATGAAACTATTTTGCATATTAACAGTTTATGTCTGACAGTAACAAATATCAAGGTGTGAAGTAAGAGGAATACTGGCTGTGATGGTTGAGGTTATGCATCTGCTTAGCTGACCCAGGATTCTCAGTGCTTTGACAGTTATGTAACAATGAAATTTGGCAGAGGTTTGACAGTTATGTAATGATGAAATTTGTCAGGTATATAATAATGCAAGTGGTGTTGATATACTCCATTTTGTGATTTGAGGTGGTCATCTACAATTTTCACATAATGCCAATTTTCACATAACAACCTGGTTTTTGGAATATGCCATGCTGGTAAGTGAGGAATGATTGACATTTTTATTAATTAAATATTAACATTCAACTAATATTAACTATTCTCTGAAATTCATATTTATCTTTCACAGATAACATCAAAGTTATATATTGGGAAAATCTGCTACAAAAGACCTCATCAAAGTGTTTTAAAAAACATCTTTGTGGCCTAGTTATCAACAAAGTGGTAGATAGATATATGTAGTTGTTGTTAAGTGCTGTTGAGTTGATTCTAACTCATAACAATGCTGTATAGGGTTTCCGAGGAGCAGCTAGGGGTTTGAACTGCTGACCTTGTAGTTAACAGTCCAGTGTTGATTCTACAATGACACAACCAGATACTTAGAGTTTTGTGTCAACTTGATTAGGCTAGGATTCCCAGTGGGGTGGCAGTTAAGATGTGGTTATCTTCATGGTGATACAACCTAATATAGGTACAGTTAACTCTATGATGATTGGCTATGAGCAAACCAATCAAATAGGAGTCTGGCCTGTTCCCAATATAATAGTCATACAGGAAAGGCTCTTGCTCTATCTTCCACTGGGGATATGAAACTCCATAAATGTAAGCCATTTCCTTGATAATAAACTTCTCTTTAATATACACATACGCACAAAGATGAGTCAAATATTATCTGCATTCTGGCTGTAGAATTTATTTTAATCAACTTTAAAAAAAAACACATCATTTTTTGACACAATCTCCTTGTTTTTTAATACACTTTCTCCAGCTTTCAACAAACTTTCATAATCCCTTATTTAAAAATGTTTTAGGCTGAGCTAAGAGCCATGAATGCACTGCAGTCTTCACTTCTTCATCAGAGGTAAGTCCTCATCCTCGAAGAGCTGCTTTCAGGGAACCAAACAGATGAAAATCTAATGGAGCAAGATCAGGACCATAGAGAGGATGCTTTACCACCTCAAAATGACATATTTTTGCAGTGTCAACAGTGTGGGCAGAGGTGTGTGGAAGTGCATTGTCATGCAAGATCACAATGCCCTTGCATAGCAGTCCTCTGCATTTAATCTGAAATTTAGGCTTCAGCTCTTCAGTGAACATCTCACTGTGAGTAGCATTGTTGATCCTTGAACCTTTTCCCCTAAGTGTACCAATACTGGTCCTTCAGAGTCCCAGAAAACTGTAAGTTTCAATTTTCTAGCTGATGGTTGACTTTTGAACTTTTTCTTGGTCAGCAATTGAGGATGTTTCTATTCCATACTCTGCTATTTACTCTCAAGCTCATAGTGATGAATCCATGTCTTGTCACCAGTAATGATTTTTTTTAAAGAATCTTTGTCTTCCTTTGAGTATCAGTCTAAATTTTGTTTGCAGATATACAAACACTTTTCTTTATTTTCCTCTGTGGTTTGTCTCTGTACCCATCATGCACAAATATTTCAAAACTCAAGTTTGTGGTGGCTTATTTTATAGGTTGATTTGCAAATGATTTGCCACATAATCCATTGTCACTCATCTATTTGACAGAATCATTTCATGTGCACACTCAGTGTTATCTCTAGCCATGGACATGTACAGGAATTTTAATATAACTGGAGTGCAGATATTTTTGACTCAACTATATATAAATGTTGTTGTCAAGTGTTGTCAAGTCGGTTCCAACCCATAGCGACCCTGTATATAGTTATCGAGGAGCTTCTGGTGAGTTTGAACCACCGACCTTGCAGTTCAAATGGCTTTGCATTCTGGTGCATTAACCCACAGCACCACACCAGGACTCCATATATATATAAATATATACATACATGTGATTCACTGTTTTTCTTTTAATAACCTGGTATAAAACATAAAACACCAGACAACAGAAACAAACTAACAATCTTCATGGAATTCAGTGGTCATGACATGAATTTTGTGTTAATGTTATTATAGAAAATGAATAGAAAAAATTTTACCTGATCAAACTGCAATCAAAGTAAAAGAATAATATTCTTTATTATTTAAGTATAACCTATAAATAAAGATTGCCATTTTTGTGATGAATAATTTTTTACTGGGTTTATTTTTAAATTCCGTATGCACAAATGTGACCTACTATATTTGGTGGAGGTCAAATGTAATTTCATAGATGATTTGTATGATTTTCTAAATTCCATGTTTGATGGTCTTTCACTTCTGATATGAAATATTTTAATTACCATGATTTCTGAATAGTATGGTTCATGCTACCTACACTAGAATCATTGATATGAGTTGAAATTGATAAGAGATATCAGTGGTGGCAACCATTTATACCCTAAACTAATGCTTATTTCAACATGAGTTGCCAAGTTGATTACTGCTTTCTAAATTTCACATTGAAAGAAGACATTCAGATGTGTTCATTGCACATAAATGTGTGCTAAAGTCATGGGGTCTGAATAAAAATCAGTTTCTGAAAATAAAGGGGAGTCCTGGTGTGGCACTCTGGATTAATGTGCTGGACTGAAAGATTGGTTTGAACTGCAAGGCCAGCGGTTCAAGCTCACCAGCCGCTCCTAGGAAACCTTATACAGGGTCACCATGAGTTGGAACCAATGCGATGTTACTTAACAACAACATAATAAAGGGGCACTAAGGAGTTCTGGTAGCACAGTGGTTACAAATTGGGCTGCGAACCGCAAGGTCAGCAGTTCGAAACTACCAGCTGTTCCACAGGAGAAAGATGAGGCTTTCTGCTCCTGTAAAGATTTACAGCCTTAGAAACCCTGTACAGGGTCGCTATGAGTCGGAATCAACTCCATGGCACACCACCACCACCACCACCAATAATCAGAAAAATAAATATTTATTGAATACCCCACAAAGTTGGTGGTTCAAACCCACTAACTGCTCTAGGGAAGAAAGATGAAGATTTTTGCTCTCGTGAATTTTTAAAGCCTCAGAAACCCTCTACAGAGTCTCTATAAATTAGAATCGATTTGAGGGCACTTAACAAACAGCAGCTATAGTAAAACTCTGTCCTAAGCATGGTGGCAAATGCATAGGTGAATGACAGAAAGTTTTGTATAGAGGAAAGTTGAAGATAGGTATAAACAATCTTAGCAGAGCAAGTTGAATGAGGTTTGGGGTTGCTTCTTTAAAGAGTATAGGTTTAAGCTGGGTCTTAAAAGTAGGGCTTAATTATCTACCTTAATCCCAGTTAAGCCACTATAACTAAATCATTTCCATTAAAGGCAGTAATTATTAATAAAATATTTGCTAAATCTTCTCGGTGTATCCAAAGCAAACATTAAATCACATGCTGTATCTATTATGTTGGGGAAAACTTTGTAATATGAATGTTCGAAAATGTGAAGCACAATAAGCAAAAACTAACACCAAACTCTTTGCTGTCAGTTCAAAGTGGCCCTGTAGGTCAGAGTAGAACTGCCCCGTAACCTTCACAGAAGCATACTGGCAATCTTTCTCCCATGGAGCAGCTGGTGATCTTTGGGTTAGCAGCAAAGTACTTTATCCACTGTGGTTCCAGGGCCATGTCACAATCGTGAATGTAAAAATAAGAAGAGTTACTCAGTCACATAAGCATAAAATGTAATCACCAGTTCTAAATATTCAAGTACAAACTCCATACTCTGGCTTCCAATAGATGCTATGGGAATGAAAGCCTGATAAAAGAAAAGCAAAAATAAAAACAATAGTTTCTTAATTGACTACTCAAGTAATATGAAAATCATAAATGCATAGTCTGGAGCATAAAGTTTTAGCCTGGAGTTTAATGCACTAGAAATAGTTGGGTCTCTATTTACTGTAATCTTGTCTTTTGACCATTAGTGGCAACATCTCAATTTCAGGGTCAGTGAGCACATTGCCCTCCAGGCCAGCACCCCCCCGCCACTTGCCGATGATGCCATTGATGTATGATGCTAAATCATACTATAATGAAGAACCAAGTACTCAGACTTTTCTCATTTTCACAGAAAATGAACTTTAATTCAAAATCCTGCCTGGCTAATTAAGCATTCCTGTGACCTAATTTGCTCTAATTATTTCCATAAATTGAGATGTAACAGGGGTTATATAAAATTATCATAACAGAAAATTGGGTTATAGTCTTAGTTTTAAACTAAAATGGGGTTTCTGAGTTGTTAGAACCAGGATATGGGTACGACTATACAAAAACAAAACTTGTAGAAAATTAGATAATTAAAAAGGAAAAACTTTTCTTTACCTCTTCAAATGGTACAAGAAAGTTTTACTCTGAGAATGCTAAAGCTTGAGTCTCCAGTATACTTACGAAGCTGAAGGAATACCTGATGTGATCTAAAACAGAAGCTGAGTAATCTGTGTGCAACACGTCGACCTTCGAACAAATACTGTGAGCCAAACTACTTTCTGAAGGAAGTCAAATCTACTGACATGCTGTATTAGAAAGTATTAGGAACGTTTTCTATTAACTAATACTTTTATATTTCAGTAAGTGTAGGATGGCCATTTTTGAAAAATTTCTCACACTTCTTTTTATATTGGAAGGTAAGGAGAAGACAACAACTTACAGGAGACATGAAAAAGGAGTGTTATCAATAGAGCGAATCATTCCCAAAGCAAAAACTCTCAAAGGAAGATATGAACTGAATGATTTCACAACCCAAGCTATTAAAAGAAGCAGGAGCTTGGACTTTAAAGATATCCGTCATTTGGGCTAAATTCTGTTGCTTAGCGCCTTCAAGTGCATTCTGACTCATAGCAACCCTGTATAGGATTTCCCAGGCTTTTAAAATGCTTTGCGAGAGCAGAAAGCCTCATCTTTCTCCACGAAGTGGCTGGCAGGCTCAATATAAAATTAAACTCATCTCTATATTTTAATCCACCATGCGTCTGTCAGGTTGTCAGACTGTGGCTGCTTGTGTGTTATTGTGATACTGGAAGATATGTCATTGGTATTTTAAATAACAGCAGGGTCAGCCATGGTGGACAGATTGCAGTGGAGCTTCTAGACTAAGATTACAAAGAAAAAAGTCAGAGCAATTCTAAATTGTTAGCCTTATGACTATCAGAAACATTGTTTAGTACAGTTCCAGAAGATGAGCACTTCAGGTTGGAAGGCACTCAAAATTTGATTTAGGAAGAGCTGTCTCCTCAAAGTAAAGTTGCGCCAAATGACACGGATGTAGTGAATCTTTTGGGACCTTCAATTGCTGATGGGGTACAACTCAAACAGAAGAAACACGTTCAAGCGTGCATTAATAATTGGAAAGTGGAATGAATCTAGCAAAGTTGGATCAAAAATGAAATGGAACACATAAAAATCAATTTCCTAGGCATTAGTGAGCGGAAATGGACAGGTATTCGCCATTTTGAATCAAAATCATATGGTTTACTATGCCGGGAATGACAAATTGAAGAGGAATGGTGTCTCATTCAATATCAGAAAGAGCATTTCAAGATCTACCTTGAAGTAAAATGTTACGTGTACTAGGAAAATATCCATATGCCTACAAGGAAGACCAGTTAATATCATTATTATTCAAACTTATACATCAACCAAAAAGCCAGTAATGACAAAATTGAAGAATTCTACCAATTTATTCAGTCTGAAACTGATCAAACATGCAATTAAGATGTATTGATCATTATGGGTGAGAGGAATGTGAAAGTTGGAAACAAAGAAAAGGGATCAGTAGTTGGAAAATATGGTTTTGGCAACAGAAATTATGCTAGAGGTTGCATGATAAAATTTTGCAAAACCAATGACATTCATTGAAAGTATCTTTTTCTTTTCTTTTTTCTAAGGTTTTTATTTTGGATTGAGTGACCGTTTATAGGGCAGATCATTAGTTTTACATTCAACAAATCATAAACCTTGTTTCATTACAATGATTATAATCCCTTCCATGTACCATCAGTTAATAGTATTTCTCTCTATTCACTTTAGCTTTTTTTTTTTTTTTAAGTTTTTATTGTGAATTGAGTGACAGCATGGGAGAACATTGGTTTTATACTCATCGTTTCATTGCAACGATTACAATCTCCTTCATGTATCATCATTCAACAGCATTTGTTTTTATTCCCTCTTCTTTTTTTTGGATGTACACAAAAGCATTCTAAAATATATAATCATTTCAACAACCCAAGGGCACATTCTGCCTGCCATCACTCAGTCTTTTTCTTTCCATGAGTCTAGAGTTATCAGCTGTTCTCTCTCTCCATGTCATCATCTCTTCCTCCATCTCTGGTGTCGCTGCTTCTCTAGGTAGGGTCCCACATTCTGTTCATGCCCATAGGGTGTTTTTTAGGTTTTTTAAATGTTTTATTGTGAATTATGTGATAATCTACATGGGAGAACATTAGCTTTACATTCATCCTATCTTATTTTGTTTCCTTGCCATGGTTACAATCCCCTCCATGCATCATCAACCAACCAGTCCTGCAAGCCTGCCCTCCAGTCATCAGCATACAGCACTTCTCCCTCTCTGGGTCTGAAGCCCCCAACTGCTCCATTTCTCCATGTCATCATCTCTGCCTCCATCTCAGGCATCACTGCTTCTCTGGGTAGGGTCCCGCTCTCCACTCTTCTCCCTTGATGGTCCCAGGGACCTCTGCTCCTAGACTGCAAAGTTAATCACTCCCCTCCTTTTACTACAAAATGTCTACCTTTACATTCCCAACCCTAACAATCAGTCCTGATAACAATTATTCACCATTGTATCACAAGAGACCTGTCCGCATCTCCTTTCATCAGCCCCACCTAGACAAATTGGATATTACTCAGTGGAGATTCTACATTCCTCCGAGTCCTCTGGATCTAGGTTCCCTCGTGAAAGCTTGTAAGCCAATCACTTCTTGCCTTTGCAACCTCCCCATTTTGGGTAGCCAATGTCCAAGTTGCCCATCCCTGTTTATTCTGTGTATGGAGGGGGTGGGAATGATGCTCGCTGTAAAGATTTTTTCCCTCTTTTGAGCTACTGCATCCATAGGTGTAGGTCAAGTTCATCAAATTGTACCAGATTGATCTTTTTTTCCTCTTCTTTCTTCTTCTAGTTGAGCTCTGATCAACCAGTCTTTGAAGCCAGGTCAAGTGGTTATTATCTGAAAGTGTGGGTGTTCTTATGCATATGCCTTCTCTTCTTATCAGCTGGATACTTCACTCTCCACTCTAACTCTCTGTGGTTATGTCACTGACTCTGGGCCCAAAAGTCCCCAGGTCTTGCCACACTGCTGGCCAACCAGGTTTCCACCCAGGCTCACAGGAGTCTATTGAACGTTATAGGGCTTAGCTCGCAGCTTCATTGCTGTTTTCCCCTCACTTCCCCTTAAGGTGACGAATGTGGTCACCAATCAGAGTGTGTATTCCCATTGAGTCTTAGTCTTAGAAGGAGACTTGCCTTGATGTCTTCTGGGTGAGCAACTTGCTTGTTCTTGTAGTAATCAGTCAGTCTGCCTATATTGTTTTGTATTTTTCCTGTTGGTCTTTCTTTCAAGAAGTATCTGTTCTTCTAGCCACTATAGTCTGGTCTGCTTGTTCTTTCAAGTGGAAATTTCCCACCTTAGAAGATTCTGGATGTGGTTCAGGATTCCACTTATGGTCTTATGTAAAGCAGAGGCGCCGCAGGAAGCCTCCTTCACTGGGCATGTTGTGGTCCCATTTTAGGTATTCCAATAGGCAGAAAACGGGCTTACACGCTTTCTATGGTGATATTTCTGGCTATTCCTTTCTCTGCCCCTCAAGTGTCTATTTTATAATGGTATGTCAGGGAAATCAAGATTCAAAAGACATCCAAGCATCTTAACATTTTTCCCCCCTTTTGCACATTCTGACCATGTCTCAATCCCTGTATCCCAGAGCCCTGTTGTTCCAAGGATGTGCTTACATCACTATTTACCTCTGTCTCAATTCAGCTTCACATTCATCCTATTGTATTTCATTTCATTGCAATTATTACAATCCTCTTCATGCATCATCAAATAACCAAAGAATGTACCCCACAGGCCTGCCCCCTGGCTGTCAGCAAACAACCCCTCTCCTTCCCTGAGTTCCATATCCCCAGCCACTCCATCTGTCACATCATCATCTCTGTCTCCATGCCTGGCTTCACTGCCTCTCTGGGTAGGGTCATCCTCTCTGCTCTTCTCATTTGATGGTCCCAGAGACCTCCACTCCTGGGTTGCAAAATCAACCACTTCCATCCTTTTGTTAAAAAACATCAACTTCTACATTTCAAACCCTCACAGTCAGTCCTGATGACAGTGATTCACTGTTGTACCACAAGAGTCTTATTCCCTTTCCTTTCAGCAGTCTGGTCCGAACAGATTGGAAATCCTTCAGTGGATGTTCTACCTACCCCTGCCCTGTCTGGAACAAGGCTCCCTCATGAAATCTTGTAAGCCAGTCACTTCTTGCCTTTATAGGACACCTCCAATTTTGGGTCTGGGTGATTTCTAGCCCCCTTTAAGGTATTCCAATCAGTTATAGGCTGAAGATGGGCTTACAAGCTTTCTATTGTGACGTTTCTAGCTGTTCCTCTCTCCCCCCCCCCCCCCCCAAGTGTCTATTTCAAATGGCAGGCAAGGGAAACCAAGATTCAAATGATAGCCAAGCATCCTAACATTATTCCCCTCTTTTACCCTTTCAGACCATGTCTGAATCCCTGTATAATAAAGCACTGTTATTCCAAGGTTGTGCATACATCATCATTTGCCTCTGTCCCACTTAGCCCATGTGAACTTGCCTAACTGTTCCCCCATCTGCCTTGTTCTTCTATTTGCCTCCCCCTTCTTGTGTACTGCCAACCCCCACCACCACCACCACCACCACAGAACCCAAGCATTCCTGTGTCTATCCCCTACCCTGTGCTCTATCTTCCCCTCCCTCCCTCCCCTCTTCTCATCCCATACAACCCGGTGATCCGCAATTATATATTAGTTTTTTAGTAGTTCCCCCCCTCCCCTTTTGGGTGGGTTGTTTTTCTTAGTCTTTTACAATAATGGTCTTATGCAGTATTTCTCCTTTTGTGACTGACTAATTTCACTCAGCATAATGTCCTCAAGGTTCATCATGTTATGCGGTGGCTTGCAGCTTCCTTGTTGTATTCCTAAAGGTAGCATAGTATTACACTGTGTGTATGTACCACAGTTTGTTTATCCATTCTTCAACTGATGGGCATTTAGGCTGTCTCCATCTTTTTGCTATTGTAAATAGTGCTGTTATGAACATTGGTGTGTATATATCTACTCGTGTTATGGTTCGTATTTCTTGTGGGTAAATACCAAGTAGAGGAATTGCTGGATCATAAGGTATTTCTATTTCCAACTTTCTGAGCAAACACCATATTGCTTTCCAGAGTAGTTGGACCATTTTGTAATCCCACCAACAATGTAGAAGAGTCCCAGTCTCTCCACATCCTCACCAGCACTTGTTGTCCTCTACTTTTCTAATCTTTGCTGTTATTGCTGGTGTGAGATGATATCTATCTCATTGTTGTTTTGATTTGCATCTCTCTGATGGCTAGTGATTGTGAACATTTCTTCATATGTTTGTTAGCTGCCCAGATCTCCTTCTTAGTGAAGTGTCTGTTCATGTCCTATGGCAATTTTTTAATTGGGTTTTTTGTCTTTTTCTTATAGAAGTGTTGTAGTTTCCTATGTGTTTTAGAAATGAGTCCCTTATTTGATGTTTCTTTGCAAAATATTTTTTTCCATTCTGTGGGTTCCCTTACTACTCTTCTGGTGAAGTCTATTGATGCACATAAGTTTTTAATTTTAGTATGTCCCAATCATCTATTTTGTCTACTTCTGTTTGTGTAATTTTCAAAATGTTTGGTAGTGTGTGTATGCCATGAATCAAAGCCCTCACATTTGCCCCTATTTTTTCATTGATGACCTTCATAATTTTGGGATTCACATTTAGGTCTTTAATCCATGAAGAGTTCATTTTTGTATAGGGCATGAGGTGAAGGTCTTGTTTCAATCTTCTGTATATCACTTTCCAGTTCTGCCAGCACCATCTGTTAAAGAGATTATCTCCTCCCCATGCAATATACCTAGGCA
>NW_006410264.1:16057-16609 GCF_000296735.1 Chrysochloris asiatica | reverse complement strand
TTCCTTCCATCTTTTCTTGATGCCCTCTGCATCATTCAATAATTTGCCCAGAGAATCTTTCAATAATGAAAGTCGAGGCTTGAATTTTTTCTTTATTTCCCACAGCTTGAGAAATGCTGACCGTTTTCTTCCCTTTTGGGAAACTGAAACTGAAAAAAATGAAAACAGGCCCACGAGAGCCAAAATATGACCTTGAATTCATCCCACCTGAATTTAGAGATCATCTGAAGAACAGATTTGATACATTGAACACTAAAGACCGAAGACCAGAAGAGTTGTGGGATGGCACCAAGAACATCATACGTGAGGAGAGCAAAAAGTCACTGAGAAGACAAGAAAGAAGGAAAAGGTCAAAATGGATGTCAGAAGAGACTCTAAAACTTGCTCCCCAGTGCAGAGATGCTAAAGCAAATAGAAGAAATGAGGAGGTCCAAGAGCTGAACAGAAATTTCAAAGATCAACTCAAGAAGATAAAGCCAAATATTATAATAAAATGTGCTAAGATTTAGAATCAGAAAACCAAAAAGGAAGAACATGTTCAGCATTTCTCAA
>NW_006410264.1:12767-13959 GCF_000296735.1 Chrysochloris asiatica | reverse complement strand
TTCAAGGTAGCATAGTATTCCATTGTGTGTATGTACCACAGTTTGTTTATCCATTCTTCAGTTGATGGGCTCTTTGGCTGCCTCCATCTTTTTGCTATTGTGAATAGTGCTGCTATGAACATTAGTGTGTATACATCTACTAATGTATGGCTCATATTTTTTTTTGGATATATACCAAGTAGAGGAATTGCTGGACCATAAGCTATTTCTATTTCCAACCTTCTGAGGAAGTGCCATATTGCTTTCCAGAGAGGTTGGACCATTTTGCATTCCCACCAGCAGTGTAGGAGTGTCCCAGTTTCTCCACATCCTTGCCAGCATTTATTGTCCTCTGCATTTTTTAACTTCACTGTTATCTCATTGATATCTCATTGTCTTGATCTGCATCTCTCTAATGGCTAATAATTGTGAACATTTCTTAGCATGTTTGTTGGCTGCCAGAATGTCTTCCGTGAAGTGTCTGTTCATGTCGTGTGCCCATTTTTTCGTTGTGTTACTTGTCTTTTTCTTGTACAGGTGTTGTAGTTTCCTATAGATTTTAGAAATTACTGCCATGTCTGACATGTCATTGCAAAAGACTTTTTCCTATTCTATGGGCTCCCTTTTTACTCTTTTGGTGAAATACCTTGATGCACATACGTTTCTAATATTTAGAACGTCCCAATCATCTATTTTGTCTTCTGTTTGTGTAATTTTTGCAATTTTTGGTAGTTTGTGTATGCCTGGTTTAGAGCCTTTACATTTGTCCCTGTTTTTTCATTGATGATCTTTATAATTCTGAGATTCACATTTAGGTCTTTAATCCATGCTGAGTTGGCTTTTGTATATGGCATGAGGTAAAGGTCTTGTTTCAATCTTTTGTATATTGCTTTCCAGTTCTGCCAGCACCACCTGTTGAGGAGACTATGTCTTCCCCACTCAGTATACGTGGGCCCTTTGTCAAAGATCAATTGCTATATGTGAATGGGTTAATTTCTGGATTCTCAACTATGTTCATTGATCTGTGTATGTTTCATTGTACCAGTATCAGGCTGTTTTGATCATTGTAGCCATGTAGTAAATTTTGAAATCAGGGAGTGAGAAGCCTCCAACTTTGTTCTTCTTCTTAAGCAGTGTTTTGCTTATCCTGGATCTCTTTCCTTTCCATATAAAGTTTGTAATTGTTTTTTCCACCTCTCTAAAGAATGTCGTT
>NW_006410264.1:9333-11372 GCF_000296735.1 Chrysochloris asiatica | reverse complement strand
GATGACTTTAATTTCCCTATCTTGCCTTATAGCTTTGGCTCACACTTCTAATAAAATATTGAATAGCAGTGGTGATAAAGGGCATCCTTGTCTGGTTCCTGTCCACAAGGGGAAGGCTTTCACTTTCTCTCCATTGAGAGTGATGTATGCTCTTAATCATGTTGAGGAATTTCCCTTCAATTCCTACTTTGTTGAGTTTTTTAATCAGGAATGGATGTTGGATTTTGTCAAATGCTTTTTCTGCATCAGTGGTTATAATCATGCATGTTTTTTGTTTTTTTTTCCTTTTTCTTATTTATATGGTGGGTTACATTGATTGTTTCTAATGTTGAACCATCTAATGTTGGCTCAACATCTAATGTTGAATTCATCACTGGTATGAATCCCACTTGGTCATGATGTATTATTTTTTCTTTGTGTTGTTGAATTCTGTTGGCTAGTATTTTGTTGAGAATTTTTGCATCTATGTTCATGAGGGATATTGGTCTATAATTTTCTTTCTCATTGAGGTCCTTCCTTAATTTTGGAATGAGGGTTAAGCTTGCATCGTAGAATGTATTCAAGAGTTTTCCATCCTCTTCTATATTCTGGAATAATTTGAATAGAATTAGTGACAGCTCTTCCCTGAATATTTGTTAAAACTCAACAGTAAAGCCATCTGGACCTAGGCTTATTTTGGTTGGGAATGTTTTGATGACCTGATAAATTTCTTCCTTTGCTATAGGTCTGTTCAAGTTTTCTTATTCACTCTGTGTATGTTTAGGTAGGTCATGCTTTTCTAAAAATGTATCCATCTCCTCTAGGTTTTCAAATTTATTGGAGTATAATTCTTCATAATATTCTGTTATTATCCTTTTTATTTCTGTTTCTATTGGTTCTGTTGTGACATCACCCATGTGGTTTTCTATGCATGCTATTTATGTCTTCTCCCTCTTTTCTTTTGTTAGGTTTGCCAACGGTTTGTCAATTTTATTGATTCTTTCAAAGAACCAGCTTCTTGTCCTGTTGATTCTTTCTACAGTTTTTCAGTTTCCTATTTCTTTTATTTCTACTCTAATCTTTATTATTTTCTTTCTTCTATTAACTGTAGGTTTACTTTGCTGGTCTGTTTCTAGTTGTTGGAGATGTCGTGTTAATGTGTTTATTTTGGTTCTTTCTCCTTTTTGGATGTGTGCATTTATTGCAATAACCTGTCCTCTCAGCACAGGTTTTAACATGTCACAAAGATTATGGTATGTTGTGTTTTCATTCTCATTTGTTTCTAGGAAATTGTGAGTTCACGTGTTATTTCTTATATTATCCAGTTGCTTTACAGCAACTTTTCAATTTCCATGTATTTGACTTTATTTCCTTAGTCTTCCTATTGTTGATTTCTAATTTTATAACATTGTGGTCTGAGAAGATGCTTTGTAGTATTTTGATGTTTTTTTAATTTATGGAGGCATGTTTTGTGGCCTAACACATGGTCTCTTCTGGAGAATGTTCCATGCACACTGGAAAAGAATGTGCATTGTGCTGTGGTTGGGTTGAACACTCTGTACACATCTATGAGGTCCAGTTGGCTGATTGTGTTGTTAGTTCTTCTGTGCCTTTGTCAAGTTTCTTTCTGGTTGTTCAATCCATTTTTGAAAGCGGTGTATTAAAATCACCCACTATTATTGTAGACTCATCTATTTCTTTCTTTGAATCGATTAGAGTTTGTTTGATATGTTTTGGAGCTGTTTAATTGAGAGCACAGATATTTATTATGGTTATGTCATCTTGTTCAATTGTCCCTTTAATCATGAGATAATGTCCTTCTTTATCTATTTTTCTGGTTTCTGCCTTAAAGTTTATTTTATCTAGTTTCAAAAGTGGTGTATTAAAATCACCCACCCTTATTGTAGATTTGTCTATTTCTTTCTTCAAATCTATTGTTGTTGGTAAGTACCATGGAGTCGATTCCAACTCATAGTGACACTGCACAGGATTTCTGAGGCTATAAATCTTTATGGAAGCAAAACACCTCATCTTTCTCCCATGGAACCGCTGGTAATTTC
>NW_006410264.1:3413-8668 GCF_000296735.1 Chrysochloris asiatica | reverse complement strand
CAAACTTCATCTCTCATACTTTAGACATGTTGTCAGGAGGGACCAGTTGCTGGAGAAGGATATCATGTTTGGTAAGGTGGAGGGTCAAAGAAAAAGAGGAAGACCCCCAACGAGATGGATTGGCCAAGTAGCAGCATCGATGGACTCAAGTGTGGCAACGGTAGTGAGGTTGGCCCAGGATCGGGCAGTGTTTCATTCTGCTGTGCATAAGGTCTCTATGAGTTGGTACCAACTCGATGGCACCTAACAAGAACAATCTACCTGCCCTTCTCACCACCTGGATCTCTGTTCCTACATGTTTATCTTCTTTCACATTGTAATTGGTTTGATCAAAGACTGACCTCCTAGATCCTCTAAATTTGTTCTCATATTTTTGTTCTATTCTTGACTTTTCCATTTGTTGATTGAGTTCCAGGTGGTGCTGCCAGGTATGTTAATCTCTGGTTGTTGTCTGTTCTTGTTGTAGTTGGTTCTCAATCCACAGAACTCCCTTTAGGACGTTTTGCAGTGCAAGGTTGGCTTTGGTAAAACCCTTAGCATCTGTTTATTCTGGAATGTTTTGATTACACCGCAGTATTTGATTGACAGGTTTGCTGGTAAAGGATTCTTGGTTGGCAGTTTTTCTCTTTCAGGGTTTTATATATGCCTCCCCATTGCTTTTTGCCTGCATGATTTCTGCTGAGAGATACAAACTTAATCTGATTTGCTTGCCTTTGTAAGTAACACTTCTCTTTTCTCTATCTGCTTTCAGGATTCTCTCTTATCTTTGACTTTGGAGAGCTTGATTATTATATGTCTTGGAGATTTTCTTTTGATGTCTATCCTCCCTGGAGTTGGTTGAGCTTCTTAAATGCTTATCTTTTTGTTTTTCAGGGTGTTAAGGAAATTTCTTTCAGAAACTCTTCAACTATGTTCTTTGTGGACCTGTGTGATTCTTCCTGTTTTGGAATACTGATCATTCTTATGGTATTCCTCTTCATGTTGTGCAACATGAATTTTAGACCTTCTTCAGATTTTTTTGTCCTTTTTTCTGCTTGCTCTTCTGTCTTAGCAGTATTAGAGATTTGTCTTCCAGCTCACTAGTTCTGGCTTCCATCTCTTCAATTATACTCCTTTGCTTTTTCAGTGTATTGTCCATTTCTGATATTCTATTGTTAATTGTTTGGACCTCAATTTTAGGTTTTTAATTGTTTTCAATGCTGTATCTATCTTATTTGTTTGTTCATGTAGTGCTTTCCAGACTTCTTCCTTATTTTTCTCAACTCCTCTTTAAAGTATTTTGATACATTAGATTATAATTTTTCTGAATTCCCTCTTAGGCATTTCCAAAGCCTACCTTCCTTCCAATATGAAATCAAGGTCTACCTCCAGCTCATTTGTGTCAGTCACTTTACCTTGTTTTTGGACATGTCCAGAGATGGTCATCTCTGTTTCTTGGGCATATTCAGTAATTGGCTGGGACCTTAATACTTAGATGAATGTATGTTTTGGTATTTTATATTGTTTTCTGATTGCCTCCAGGTAGATGTGATCAGGAGATTATCTTCCCTTTTCACTCCTCTTATTACTCAGCTCTGAGTATAAGAACCTACCTGGTGTATGGTGTATTGGTTCTTGCCTGGATGGTGAGATTTCGTAGGGTGTGACTGTAGCTTGACTATATGACCTCAATTGCTGTCACTTCTTGGGTAATGTAGGGAGAGGAAAGAGCCCCCTAAAGTTAAAGAAGGGACCAAAAAACAAAACTACAACATCAAAAAAGTCAGATTGGATACTATAATCTAAAATCACAGAAAAGAGAGATTAAAAAATTGAAAATTCTATAAGCCAAATATGAGTATGACTTTAATGTTCCTCTCTCAGCTTATTGCCTTTAAGGCCACCTAAGAAATTTCAAGATGTCACTGCTGGTCATTATGACGTAAGTCAGGATTTAATTTTCAGCCTGTTTCAGTTTTAGTCTGTCCCTCTCCCACTCTACAACCCCATTCAGGCCTTTTTCCTAATGATAAACAGTTCAGGGCCGGCTATGGCCATTTTGCACTGCCGTTTCATTTTAAGTGGAATCTGTTTCTTTACATTTTGAGCAGATCTGTGTGCATGTGTAGTAGAACCCTGCAGGGCTGTTGGGGGATGTGCATACTCATTCAGGCCCTTCCTCTAGTCACCAGAATGGAAGTGCACAGAAAGAGAGACTAATGAACAGATACAAAAATAAAGAATGTCCACACCTTTATCTCTGAGGATTGGTCAGGAGTCAGGCATCCGTGGTGGGTCTGATCCTTCCCCAGCTCTGTGTCACCTAAGATGGATGCTCTAGGAGCCACTGAGGCTGGAGGATCAGCAAGCACTGGATTTCTTGCTTCCACTACAAATTCCCCTGGCTGTAAGCCTTCAAACTTTCTAAATATTCCTTTATATGTGGTTCAGCGTTCTGGGACCACCCCCTGAACCTGCTTCATCCAGTGTTCTGTGTTACTGCTGATGGAGATCCTCCTGAAAATACCTTTTAAAAATAACATAAAATATGATTATACACATAGACTACACCAGATGGAATACACAGGAATCCAATTCAATACATCTGTGGAAAGAGATATTGGAAAAGCTCCATATCATCAGCCAAATAAGGCCAGGGGTAGACTGTAGAACAGATCATCAACTGCTCATATGCAAATTCAGGCTGAAGCCGAAGAAATTTAAGTAACTCCACAAGACAAAGTATTGAATATACATCACCTAAATTTAGAGATCATCTCAAGAACTGATTTGATGCATTAGACAATAATGAATGAAAATCAGATGAGTTGTGGGGTGACATTAAGAATCATGCAGAAAAACAAGGCTCTGTGATACAAGGATCAAGGCATAGTTTGAAGAAGGGAAATAATACTATGATGCTTGACTTTCTTATGAATACTGGTTTCCCTTGCCTACTGTTGTAAAATGGACACTGGAGCTGGATAGAAAGGAATGTCAGGAAACATGATTACAGAAAACTTGTAAACCCATCTTCAGCCTGTAACTGGTTGGAATACATAAAAAGGGTTCTAGAACTTGCCCAGTGAAATAGGCTTCTTGTGGAGCCTTTGCAGTGTATAGGACCTTAGGTGGAATCCTGAGCCCCATACAGAACATGCTGAGGTTGGACATTCCAACTAGAAAGGACAAGCAGACCAGCCTGGAACAGCTAGAGCAACAGAAATACACCTTCAAAGAAAGATATTTAAAACACAAACAATTATTGATAAAAGAAACATGGGTAAATTGCTACAATTTGATGAACTCATTCTAGACTCATGGAGGTAGTAACTCTAAATATCAACAGAGAGAAAAGGAGTCTTCACATTAAATATCAATGCTATCCCTTCTGTATACAGGGAAGATAGAGATGGGCAACTTAGACACTGGCTACCTAAAATGAGGGGGCGACACAGTTTAATAGTGTTGGGGAGAAGAAAGAGTCGCCACTGAATAGTTTTCATGGGGATAAGATTCTTATGATTCAGTAGTGAGTAATTGTTATCATGATTAATTGCGATTGTCACAATTGTAAAGGTAGAAGTTTTGTAACAAAAACAGGGGAGTAGTTCATTCATCTTACAGTCCAGAAACAAAGGACCCTAGACCATCAATGAAGAAGAGCACAAGCAGAATGCGAGACCTTATCCAGAGAAGCAGCAATACCAGAGATGGAGGCAGAGATGGGGACATGGAGAGAGGGAGCAGCTGAGGACTCTAGATTCATGGGAAGAGAGGGACTAAGAGCTGGCAGCCAGGAGACAGACTTGCAGATGTGCCCTTTGGTGGTGTAAATTATTATATATGCCTAAGTGTTAAAAAAAAAAAAAAAAGAGCTAAAGTGAATACAGAGAAATATTGTTAACTGGAGGGTATTCTAATCATTGTAATGAAACAAGGTGTAAGATTTGTTGAATGTAAAATTAATGATTTGCCCTGTAATTTTTCACTCAATCCACAATAAAAACCTTAAAGAAAAATCATGCAGGAAGAAAGCAAAGGGTCGTTAAGAAGACAAGGAAGAAAGAAAAGACCAAAATGGATGTCAAGAAGAGATTCTGCAATTTGCTCTACAGCATACAGATGAAAAAGCAAATGGAAGAAATGAGGACGTAAAAAGAACTGAACAGAAAATTTCAAAGGGCAGCTCATGAAGACAAAAACCAAATGTTATAATGAAATGTACAAAGATCTAGAGTTAAAAACAAACAAACAAAATGGAAGTATACGTCAGCGTTTCTCAAGCTGAAAGAACTGAGGAAAAAATTCAAGCCTTGAACTTGCAATACTGAAGGATTCTTTGGGCAAAATATTGACTGATGCAGAAAGCATCCAAAGAAGATGGAAGGGATATACAGAGTCACTATCCCAAAAAGGAATGGTTGGTGATGTTCAACCATTTCAAGAGGTAACATATGATCAAGAGCCAATGGTACTGAAAGAAGTCCAAGGTGCACTGAAGACATTGATAAAGCACTGGAGGCATTCACTCATCTATGCCAAGAAATTTGGTAGACAGCTAATTGGCCAATTAACTGGAAGAAATCCATATTTGTACCCATTCCAAAGACTGGTGACCCAACGGAATGTAGAAGTAAATGAGTAATATCATTAACATCACATGCAAGTAAAATTTTGCTAAAGATATTTTAAAATAGCTGCAACAGTACATTCACAGCAAGACAAATTCAGATGAGGACATGGAATGAGCGATATCATTACTGACATCAGATGGATCTTGGCTGAAAGCAGAGAATACCAGAGAGATGTTTACGTATGCTTTATTGACTATACAAAAGCTGTTGACTGTGTGAATCATGACAAGTTATGGACAACATTGCAGAGAATGAGAATTCTGGAAAACTTAATTATGCTCATGAGGAACCTGTACATAGACCAAGAGGCAGTTGTTGGAACGGACCAAGGATACACTGAATGGTTTAAAATCAGGAGAGGTATGTGCCAGAGTTGTATTATTTCACTATACTTATCCTATCTGTATGCTAAACAAATAATCACAGAAGCTGGATTATATGAAGAAGAATTTGGCACCAGGGTTGGAGGAAGACTCATTAACAGTCTGTGATATGCAGATGACACAACTTTGCTTGCTGAAAGCAAAGAGGACTTAAAATATTTATTAACGAAGATCAAAGACCACAGCCGTCAGTATGGGTCACAATAAAATGAAAACCAAAAGCTTCACAACTGGACCAAACAGAAATCATGATAAA
>NW_006410264.1:2465-3008 GCF_000296735.1 Chrysochloris asiatica | reverse complement strand
AATTGTAAGGACGGTGCAGGATCAGGCAATGTTTGGTTGTGTTGTACACAGGGTCGCTATGGTCACAACGGTCTGTATGACACCTAACAACAACAACAATGTTTATCACATTATTCACAATAGCAGAGAGATGGAAACAACCTAAGAGCCCATCATGGATGAATGGATAAACAAACTATGGTACATACAGGGAATGAAGGACTATGCAATGCTAACTCTTCTGGTGTAGCACTGTAGGATCCACATTGGACTGTAAACTACAAGGTTGGCAGTTCAAACCCACCAGCTGCTCCTCAGAAACTCTATACAGGGTCACTATGAGTCGGATCTGACTCAATGGCACATAAGAACAATAACATGCAATGTCTAGGGAAGCACGATGTCTGTGTGACATAAGCATTGGACTGCAAACCATAATGTCGGCAGTTGGAACCCACTGACAGCTGTTATGAGGGAGAAAGATGAGACTTTCTGCTCCCACAAAAATGTACAGCCTCAGAAACCCTATATACAGTCACTATGAGTCAGAATTGACTTGACAGC
>NW_006410264.1:0-1114 GCF_000296735.1 Chrysochloris asiatica | reverse complement strand
TGGCAGTGTTAATGGGCTCAAGTGTGGCAACAACAAGTGTGAGGTTGGCCTAGGACCGGGCAATGTTTCGTTCTGTTGTGCATAGGGTAGCTATGAGTCGGTAGCAACTTGATGGCACCTCACAACGACAACAATAGGCAAAACACTGAATGCAGAAAGCACCAAAAGAAAATGGAAGGAGTACACAGATTCACAGTACAAAAAAGAGTTGGTCAATGTTGAGTTCTTTCAGGAGGTAACATAATATCAAGAACTGTTAGTATTAAAGGAAGAAGCCCAAGTTGCACCAAAAAACAAGACTTTAGGGTTTGATAAAATACAAATTGAAATGTTTCCACAAACTGATACAGCACTGGAAAAACTTGCTAGTCTATGCCAAGGAAATCGGAAGACCTGGCCAACCAGTTGGAAGAGAGCCATATTTTTACCCATTCCAAAGAAAGGTGACCCAACAAAGTGCAGAAATAATCACACATTATCATTAATATTACATGCAAGTGAATTTTTGTTGAAGATTATTTTTAAATGGTTGTAACAATACATAGACACGGAGCTGCCAGAAACTCAAGCCATGGAATGAGGATCAGCTTTGTTGATGTCATATGGATCTTGGCTGAAACTAGACAACACTGGAAAGATGTTTACTTGGGCTTTATTGACTATGCTAAGGCATTTGATTGTATGGATCAAAACTAACTATGAATAACATTATGAAGAATGAGAATCCCAGAACAGTTCATTGTGCTCGTAAGAATTCTGTACATTGACCAAGAGGCAGTTGTTCAAGAACAAGTGAATACTGAATGGTTTTAAATCAGGAAAGGTGTGCATCAGGGTGTATCACGTGACCATACTATACAGTCTGTATGCTGAGCAAAAAAAAAAATGAGAAGTTGGAATCTATGAAGAAGAACATGGTGTCACTATTGAAGGAAGAGTCAACAACCTGCCAAATGCAAGTGACACAACTTGCTGAAAGTGAAAAGGACTTAAGTATTTACTGATGAAGATCAAATACTATATAGCCTTTAGTATAGATTTCACCTCAATGTAAAGAAAATGAAAATCCTCACAACTGGAGCAATAAATAACACCATTATAAAAGAAGACAATA
>NW_006410263.1:16010-16560 GCF_000296735.1 Chrysochloris asiatica | reverse complement strand
GTAGCTAGCTCTCTGTATATAGACAAGTTGGACTCATCTGCCATGAAGCTTGAACTCTGTATATGGAAATAATACACTTCTCTGCCACTTAGGTAGCTCTCTGTATATAGAGAAGTGGGACTATCTGCCTTGTAGCTAATACTCTGTATTTGGACATGTTGCACGACTCTGCCATGTAGCAAGCTCTCTGTATATAGACAAGTTGGACTCATCTGCCATGAAGCTTGAACTCTGTATATGGAAATAATGCACTTCTCTGCCACGTAGGTAGCTCTCAGTATATAGACAAGTGGGACTCATCTGTCTTGTAGCTAAAACTCTGTATATGTAAATATTGCACTACATTGCCATGTAGCTAGCTCTCTGAATATGGACATTTGCGACTCATCTGCCCTGTAACTAGCTGTCTGTTCATGGATATGTTGTTCTGTACTGCCAAGAAGGTAGCTCTCTGCATATAAATATATTGGAGTTGTCTGCCATGCAGCTAGCTCTCAGTATACAGACACGTTGGACACATCTGCCTTGTAGTTAGAACTCTGTATAAGGA
>NW_006410263.1:12558-13171 GCF_000296735.1 Chrysochloris asiatica | reverse complement strand
TAGCTTGAACTGTGTATATGGAAATGATGCTCTATTCTGCCATGTATCTAGCTGTCTGTATATAGACAAGTTGGACTTACCTGCCTTGTAGCTAATACGACGTATATGGACATGTTGGACTACTCTTCCAGGTAGCTCTCTGTCCATGGATATGTTGCACTGATCTGCCAAGTAGGTAGCTTTCTGTATATGAACAGATTGGACTTGTTTGCCATGTAGCTAACTCTCAGTATATGGACACGATGGGCTCATCTGACATGTAGTTAGTACCGTGTATATGGACATGCTGGACTATTCTACCATGTAGCTAGCTCTTTGTATATGGACATTTTGCATTCGTCTGCCATGTAGCTAGCTCTCAGTATAGGGGCAGGTTGGACACATCTGCCATGTAGCTAGAACTCTGTATACAGAAATGTTGCCCTACTATCCCATGTAGCTAGCTCTCTGCTTATGGACATATTGGACTTTTTTGCCATGTAGCTAGTACCCTGTATATGGATATGTTGCACTACTCTGCCATATAGATTGCTTTAAGTATAAGAACACATTGGACTAATCTGCCATGTAGCTTGAACTGTGTATGTGGAAATGATGCCCTACTCTGCCATGT
>NW_006410263.1:10188-11428 GCF_000296735.1 Chrysochloris asiatica | reverse complement strand
TATGGAATTGTTGCACTACTCTGCCATGTAGCTATCTCTCTGTATATGAACTTATTGGACTTTTCTGCCATGTAGCTAGCTCTCAGTTTATGGACATGTTGGACTCACCTACCATGTAGCTAGTACCCTGTATATGGACATGTTGCACTTCTCTGCCATGTAGGTTCCTCTCAATATATGAACACTTTGGACTCATCTGCCATGTAGCTTAAACTGTGTATATGGAAATGATGCTCTCTTCTGCCATGTATCTAGCTGTCTGTATATAGATGGGCTCATCTGACATGTAGTTAGTACCGTGTATATGGACATGTTGGACTATTCTGCCATGTAGCTAGCTCTTTGTATATGGACATTTTGCATTCATCTGTCATGTAGCTAGCTCTCAGTATAGGGGCAGGTTGGACACATCTGCCATGTAGCTAGAACTCTGTATACAGAAATGTTGCCCTACTCTGCCATGTTGCCAGCTCTCTGTATAGAGATAAGTTGGACTCTTCCTTGTAGCTAGAACTCTGTATATGCAAATGTTGCACTACTGTGAAATGTAGCTAGCTCTCTGTATATGAAAATATTGGACTTGTCTGCCATGTAGCTAGCTCTCAGTATATGGACATTTTGGACTCATCTGCCATGTAGCTAACTCTCTGTACATGGCTATTTTGGAATGATCTGCCAAGTAGGTAGCTCTCTGTATATGCACATATTGGACTCATTAGCCAGGTAGCTAGTACTCTTTATATGGACATGTTAGACTACTCTGCCGTGTAGCTAGCTCTCAGTGTATGAACACTTTGGACTCATCTACCATGTAGCTTGAACTCTGTATATAGAAATGATGCACTACTCTGCCATGGAGCAAGCTCTCTCTATATGAGTATTTTTGACTCGTCTGACATGTCCCTATCTCTCTCTGCATGGATATTTTAGACTGATCTGTCAGGTAGGTAGCTCTCAGTATATGGACACGTTGGACACATCTGTCATGTAGCTAGAGCTCTGTATATGGAAATGTTGCACTAATCTCCCATGTATATTTTCATATACAGAGAGCTAGCTACATGGCACAGTAGTGCAACATTTCCATATACAGAGTTCTAGCTACAAGGCAGATGAGTCCAACTTATATATACAGAGAGCTGGCTCCATGATAGAGTAGGGCAACATTTACTTATACAGAGTTCTAGCTACATGGGAGATGTGTCCTTTGTGTCCATATACTGAGAGCTACCTACATGGC
>NW_006410263.1:9274-10088 GCF_000296735.1 Chrysochloris asiatica | reverse complement strand
AGTCCCACATGTCCATATACAGGCTACTAGCTTCAATGCAGATGAGTCTAACTTGTCTATATACAGAGAGCTAGCTACATGGCAGAGTAGTGCATCATTTCCATATACAGAATTCAAGCTACATCGCAGAGGTGTCCAACGTGTCCCTATACTGAGAGCTAGCTACAAGACAGACAAGTCCTATATTTTCATATACAGAGAGCTCACTACATGGCAGATCAGTCCAAAATATCCATGTACAGAGAGGTAGCTACATGTCAGACAAGTACAAAATGTCCATGAACAGAGAGCTAGCTAAATGGAAGATTAGTGCATTGTTTCCATATACAGACTTCTAGCTACATCAAAGATATGTCCAACATGTTCATATACTGAGAGCTAGCTACATGGCAGAGTAGTCCAACATGTCCATATACAGGGTACTAGCTCCAAGACAGATGTGTCCAAATTGTCTATATACAGAGAGCTAGCTACACGAGAGAGTAGTGCATCATTTCCATATACAGATTTCAAGATACATGGCAGATGAGTCCAAGATGTTCACATATTGAAAATTAGGTACATGGCAGTGTAGTTCAACATGTCCATATACAGGGTTCTAGCTACATGACAGAGGAGTCCAAGATGTCCATATACTGAGAGATAGCTACATGGCAGACAAGTCCAATATGTTCATATACAGAAAGTTAGCTACATGGCAGGGTAGTGCAACATTTGTTATGGCAGACGAGTCCAAAATTTTCATATTCAGAGAGCTAGCTACATGGCAAGGTAGTACAAGATTTCCATATACAGAGTTCTACCTACAAGGCAG
>NW_006410263.1:6492-7887 GCF_000296735.1 Chrysochloris asiatica | reverse complement strand
ACTCCAACATGTGCATATACAGGGTACTAGCTATATGACAGATGAGTTGAACGTGTACATATACTGAGAGTTAGCTACATGGCAGACAATTCCAATATGTTCATATACAGAGAGTTACCTACATGGAAGGCTAGTGCAACATTTCCATATAAAGAGTTCTAGCTATATAGCAGATGAGTCCAAATATCCATGTAAAAAGAACTAGTTATATTGCAGAGTTGTGGATCATTTCCATATACAGAGTTCAAACTACATGGCAGATCAGTTCAAAGTGTTCATATAATAGGAGATAGCTACATGGCAAAGAATTCCAACATGTCTATATACAGAGAACTAACGAAATGGCAGTGTAGTGCATCATTCCTGTATACAGTGTACTAGCTACATGGCAGATGAGTCCAATGTGTACATATACTGAGATCTAGGTACATGGCAGAGTCGTCCAACATGTCCATATACAGGGTACTATCTACATGACAGATGAGTCCAACATGTCCATATACTAGGAGCAAGCTTCATGGCACACATGTCCAAAATGTTCATATACAGAGAGCTACATATTTTGCAGATCATTCCAATATATCCATGTACAATGAGCTGTCTACAAGGCAGATGAGTCCAAAATGTCCATATACAGAGAGCTAGCTACATGGCATGGCAGTGCAACATTTCCATATACAGAGTTCGAGCTACATGGCAGATGTGTCCAACATGTCCATATACTGAAAGCTAGCTACCTGGCAGAGTAGTCCAGCATGTCCATAAACAAGGCAATAGTTACATGTAAGATGAGCCCATCAAGTCCATATATTGAGAGAGAGCTACATGGCAGAGAAGTCCAATATGTTCATATACAGAGAGCTAACTACTTGGCAGATCAGTCCAACATATCCATGTACAGAGACCTAGCTACATGGCAGACGAGTCCAAAATGCCCATATATAGAGAGCTAGCTACATGGCAGGGTAGTGTGACATTTCCATATACAGAGTTCTAGTACAAGGCAGATGAGTCCAACTTGTCTATATACAGTGAGCTATTTACATGGCAGGGTAGTGCAACAAACCCAAATGCAGAGTTCTTGCTACAAGAAAGATGAGTTCAACTTTTCTATTTACAGAGAGTTAACTACATGGCAGAGTAGTGCAACATGTCCATATACAGGGTACTAGCTAAATGGCAGATGAGTCCAACATACCCATATACTGAGAGCTAGCTACATGGCAAAAAAGTTCCATATGTTCATATACAGAGAACTACCTTCTTGGCAGATCAGTCCAGCATATCCATGTACTGACAGCTACCTATATGGTAGATGAGTCCAACATGTCCATATACTGAGAGTTAGCTACATGTCAGATGAGTCCAATATGTTCATATAAAGAGAGCTACCTA
>NW_006410263.1:3427-4482 GCF_000296735.1 Chrysochloris asiatica | reverse complement strand
TCCATATACAGAGTTCTAGCTACAAGGCAGATGAGTCCAATTTATCTATAAACAGAGAGCTAGTTACATGGCAGGGTAATGCAACATTTCCATATACAGAGTTCTAGCTACAAGGCATATCAGTCCAACTTGTCTATATACTGAGAGCTAGATAGATGGCAGAGTAGTGCAACACTTCCATATACGGAGTTCTAGCTACATGGATGATGTGTCCAACATGTCCGTATACTGAAAGCCACCTACATGGCAGATCAGTCTAAAATATCCATGCACAGAGAGCTAGATACACGGCAAACGAGTCCAAAATGTCCATATACAAAGAGATAGCTACTTGGCAGAGTAGTGCATCTTTTCCATATAGAGAGTTCAGACTACATGACAGATGAGTCCAAAGTGTTCATATACTGAGAGCTAGCTACATGGCAGGGTAGGCTAACATGTTCATATGAAAAGTACTCGCTACTTGGCCAAAGAGTCCAATTTGTCCATATACTGAGAGCTAGCTACATGGCAGACAAGTCCAATATGTTCATATACAGAGAGCTACCCACTTGGCAGATCAGTCCAACATATTCATGTACAGAGAGCTATCTACATGGCAGATGAGTCAAAATGTCCATATACAGACAGCTAGCTACATGGCTTGGAAGTGCAACATTTCCAAATATAGAGCTCTAGCTACATGACAGATGTGTCCAAAATGTCCATATAATGAGAGCTACCTACAAGAAGAATAATCCAACAAGTCCATATACAGGATTCTAGCTACATGGCAGATGAGTCCAACTTAGTCATATACTGAGAGCCAGCTACATTGCAGACAAATCCAACATGTTCATATACAGAGAGCTAGCTACATAGCAGGGTAATGCAACATTTCCATATACATTACTCTAGCTACAAGGCAGATGATTCCAACTTGTCTATATTCAGAGAGTTAGCTACATGTCAGAGTAGTCTAACATGTCCATATAAATGGTACTAGCTACATGGCAGATGAGTTCAACATGTCCATATACTGAGAGCTAGCTACATGACAGACAACTCCAATATGT
>NW_006410263.1:0-1182 GCF_000296735.1 Chrysochloris asiatica | reverse complement strand
CTACAAGGAAGATGAGTCTAAAATGTCCATATACAGAGAGCTAGCTACATGGCAGATTAGTTCAATATTCCCTTATACAGAGTTCTAACTACAAGGCAGATGTGTCCAACGTGTCCATATACTGAGAGCTAGCTGCATGGCAGACAACTCCAATATGTTTATATGCAGAGAGCTACCTTCTTGGCAGTTCAGAATAACATATCCATGAACAGACAGCTAGTTACATGGCAGATGAGTCGCAAATGTCCATATTCAGAGAGCTAGCTACATGGCAATGTAGTGCAATATTTACATATACAGACTTTTAGCTACAAGGCAGATGAGTCCCACTTCTCTATATACAGAGAGCTACCTATGTGGCAGAGAAATGTATTATTTCCATATACAGAGTTCAAGCTTCATGGCAGATGAGTCCAACTTGTCTATATACAGAGAGCTAGCTACATGTCAGAGTCGTGCAACAGGTCCATATACAATGTATTAGCTACATGGCAGATGATTTCAACCTGTCCATATACAGAGAGCTAGCTTCATGGTAGAGAAGTCAAAAATGTTCATATATAGAGACCTAGCTATATGGAAGAGTAGTGGAACATTTCCATATATAGAGTTCTTGCTACTTAGCAGATGTGTCCAACATGTCCATATACTGAGAGCTAGCTACATGGCATACAAGTCCAATATATTCAAATACAGAGAGCTAGCTACATAGCAGGGAAGTGCACCATTTCCACATACAGAGTTCTAGCTAAAAGACAGATGAGACCAACTTCTCCATATACAGAGAGCTAGCTACATGGCAGGATAGTACAATATGTCCATATACAGAGTACTAACTACATGGCAGATGAGACCAATATGTACATATAATGAGAGCTAGCTACATGGCAGACAAGTCCATAATGTTCATATACAGAAAGCTACCTACTTGGCAGATCAGTCCAATATATCCATGTACAGAGAGCTAGCTACATGGCAGATGAGTCCAACTTGTCGATTTACAGAGAGCTCATCACATGGCAGAAAAGTAACATGTCCATATACAGGGTACTAGCTAAATGGCAGATGAGTACAACATGTTCATATACTGAGAGCTAGCTACATGGCAGTCATGTCCTATATATTCATATACAATGACCTATCTACATGGCAGACAAGTCCAATATGTCCATATACTGAAAG
>NW_006410262.1:13201-16103 GCF_000296735.1 Chrysochloris asiatica | reverse complement strand
TGACATCACCCATGTGGTTTCTAATGTATGTTATTTGTATCTTCTCCCTCTTTTTTTTTGTTAGGCTTGACAGTGGTCTGTCAATTTTGTTAATTCTTTCAAAGAACCAGCTTCTTGTCCTGTTGATTATTTTTACAGTTTTCCTATTTTCTATCTCATTTTTTTCTGCTCTGATCTTTATTATTTCTTTTCTTTTGGTGACTGTTGGTTCCCTCTGTTGGTCTGTTTCTAATTGTTGTAGATCCTGTGTTAGCGTGTTAATTTTAGTTCTTTCTTCTTTTTGGATGTGTGCATTTATTGCAATAAATTGTCCTCTCAGTACTGCTTTCGCTGTGTACCAAAGATTTTTATATGTTGTGTTTTTGTTCTTGTCTATAATCATGGAAAAAGGAGAGGAGAGAGAGAAGGGAAAAAAAAATTCTGTAGACTAATATGAGTATGACTTTAATGTCCTCTTTCAGCTTTTTGCCATCAAGGCTATCTGATAAATTTCAAGATGCCACTGTTGGTTGTAACGTTGTACCTCAGGATTTACTTTTCAGCCTATTTTGTTTTTAAACTCTCTCTCTCTCTCCACTCCCCTTGTTCTGGCCTTTTCCCTATTAATAAACAGTTCAGGGCTGGCTGTGGCTCTTTTAAGCTGCCTGCTTGTAGCGTAGTGGTTATGAATCTGGCTGTTAACCCCAAGGCCGGCAGCTCATAAGGATCAACTGTTCTGCTGGAGAAAGACTATGCTCTCTGCTCTAGCAAAGGTTCACAGCCTCAGAAATCCTATGAAGGGTCACTATGGGTCAGAACCGACCCCATGTCACCCAAAAAGCAAGAAGTAAGTCTAAATGCTGGGAGGATATGTGCACATGCATGGTAAAAGAATCCTCCAGTGGTGGGGACTGGGGGGGCTGTCCACTCGCTCAGGCACCACCACCCCCAATCACCAGAATGGAGGTGTGCAGACCGCAATGAACAGATACCCCAAAAGAAAAAAAATCAGAACAAAGCAAAACCAAACATAGAATATTGTCACCTTTGCTCTGAGGTTCCCTTGGTCATAAATTCTTGGTGGGTCTGTTCTCCCCCACTTGGTATTGCCGTTTGGTCTCCCCCAAGTTGTTGGCTCCAGGCCCCTGAGCCCCGGAGATTCTAAAGTGCGAGATTTCTTACTTCCACTACAAGTTCCACTAGCAATAAACCTTCAATCCTTTTAAATATTCCTACTTATGTGGCTCAGAGTTTTGGAGCTTTCCCCTGAATCTGCTTCATCTGGTATTCTGTGGTATTGCTGATGGGCAATCTTCACTGCACCTCTACCCTATCTGCCAGCAAGCCCCTCCTCCCTTATAAGATTCTTGATGGAGCCCTGGGGGTACAGTGAATGAACCTTTTGTCTTCTAACTATACCAGACTGATCTGTTGGAGGAAGATGTGCCTGTATGCTCCCATAAAGACTTAGTCTCAGGAATCCCATGAAGCAGTTCTACTCTGTTCTGTTGGGTAACTGTGAGTTGGAATCAATTTGACAGCAGTGGGTTTTTTGCCCATGAGAGGAAGTGAGGAGACTGTCTCAGGGAATAAAATAAAGGCATTCACACAAATTCCAAAGGATGGAACCAGAATTCAGACTCTGTCCTTTAAATTACAAAGCTTCATCAAGTTAAGGCAACATCTCCTCCAGTGTTCGTGAGAACTTGGGAAACCAAATTCCTAGCTCTCTTACTTAATGCTTCGACACCTCAGCTTCCTCATTTAGGCAAAGTAGATATGAACACTCTTATATAACAGTTGTAGTGGCAGTAAAAGCCAAAAATGAACCCTTTGCTATAATGTCAATTTCAATTCATGGCAACTGTATGGGAAAGAGTAGAATTGCCCCACTGGGTTTCCAAGGCTTTAGATCTCTCACATGCAGACTACTACATCTTTCCCCTGTCGAGCGGCTGGTGGGTTCAAACTGCCAATGTTTAAGTAAACTACATAGCACTTCAACCACTCTTTCTACCCTCCTTTCTTATGCCTTCACATGAAGCAGAATGAAATACAATTGAAGAGGTAGATCTCTTACCAATGATGCAGTCTCAAAGGGGGGAAAAAAATCCTTTTCAGTTTATTTGATGTTGTAAGTTGTCTACATCCTCACTCTCCTCAAATAAATGGGAGTCAGTATTTTCTTGCCCAAACAGACTTTTCCAGGTTGGAAAGGCCTGGGCAGTAGTGAGTGCAGAACTGTGAAGAGTCCTGAGCCAGGACTAACAATACTGGAGCCCCAGCCTTTCCCTGCCATCAACTCACAGCATGCATGGCCTTGCCAAAGAATGAGAACATCACTGGGATCCTATTCCCTCATGTGTCTTCTTAGGTCCTCACATGGTTATTCTGCAGGGCATAAAAAAGAATGAGGCTAGAAGAAAATTGAAATGCGCAACTTGCTATAAAATAGCAGAATTTTGGTCAATGTCAGAATCTTGCTTTCTCAATCTACTTAGGAACTTAACACAGTCATCTTTTTCTACTTTAGTATCCTCATAGGCAATCTTGACCTCAAATTGCAAGTGGACCTACAAGGTTAGATCATTTGGAGATCCATAGAGCTCAGTCCAATCCTACGTGCAATTGCCTTGTAGCTTCTAGAAGGTACACAGAGGAGCTGGAGCTGGCTGATACGAAACAGGATCAAATTAGAACTTTTGCAACCTGCAATGGAACACACCACCTCTAGGAAAGGAGACAGGGAACTGAGATACCTAGAATTTGAAAACAAATATTTGTTGCTTATAAGATAGTGTGGCAGTCAGACTTGTGATGTATAAGTCACAATTCAAGTATTAATTCTAGAACCCTAGCAAGTCATTGGAGTCCTAGTGTAGTACTGTAGGATATGCACTGGACCACAAAGTCAGTTTGAACC
>NW_006410262.1:10277-11356 GCF_000296735.1 Chrysochloris asiatica | reverse complement strand
AAGTTTTCTGTAATCATGTTTCCCAACATTCCTTTCTAGCTCACTTAAGTATCTATTTTACAATAGTAGACAAGGGAAAACAACATTCATAAGACAGTCAAGAGTGTTAGTATTATTTCCCTTCTTCAAACTACACCTAGATCCCTGTATCACAGAGCCCTGTTGTTCCAAGGTTAAGCATGCAGCACTATATATCTCTGTCCCATTTAGCCTACTACGCAAACCTGTCTCACTGTTCCTGTATCTACCTTGTTCTTCCACCTCCTCACCCTTCTTGTATTGCCCTCCCCAACACCCGAAACATGATATGTCTGCCCTTACCCTATGCTCTATCAATGCCTCCCTCTTCCTTCCCCGAAACCCCCACCCCAACCACACCATTGTGGTTATCTTATATTCCATTAACTGTTCCCTCCATTTAGTGCAGTCTATTTTATCCTGTAATCTACCTGACCTTCCCACCACCTAGATCTCTGTTCTTCTGTATTTACCTTCTTTCACATTGTAATTGTTTTGTTCATAGACTGAACTCCCAGATCCTCTGAATTTGTTCTTATAGTTTTATTCTGTTCTCAATTCTTCCATTTGTCGACTAAGTTCAGGGTGATGCTGCCACATATGTCAATCTCTTGTTGTTGTCTGTTCTTGTTGGGTCTCTGTCCACACAACTCCCTTTAGGGTGTTTTTCATGAAAGGGTTGGCTTTGACAAAATCCCTTAGCTTCTGTTTATCCTGAAATGTTTTGATTACACCATCATATTTGATTGACAGCTGTGCTGTCAATATGTTTTCCCATTGCCTTCTTGCCTGCATGCTTTCTGTTGAGATATGTGAGCTTAATCTGATTTGCTTGCCTTTGTATGTTACATTTCTCTTTTCCCTAGCTGCCTTCAGGATACTGTGCTTATCTTTGATTTTGGAGAGCTTAATTATTATATCTTTGTGGGTTAATGCATCAGATTGCAAAGCTGTTTGAACTGTAAGGTCGTCTGTTCAAGCTCACCAGCTGCTCCTTGGAAACCCTATACAGGGTTGCTATGGGTTGGAACTGACTCGATGGCACTTAACAACAACAACAA
>NW_006410262.1:7239-9022 GCF_000296735.1 Chrysochloris asiatica | reverse complement strand
TTGATCCACTATCTTGTTTATTCTCCCTTTCACATTCATTTTTGTCAAAGATGGTCTCAGTTCTTCTCAACTCTCCAGCTTCTCCACCCCTACCATTCCCAGATCAGAGGTGACACAAGATACCCTCTCTTTTATGTTTATCATGCATAGGTGCCAGAAGGCAAGGTGACTGATGGCATCAAAACTGACCTGGTTGCTTGTATTCTCAGACCATGAGATATTGAGCAAGAGACCATCAGGGGTGAATAAAGCAATGAAGGCTCTGGATGATGGCAGCCTCATTCCCATGCTGTAGAACAAAGATTTCTGCCCAGGTATGATATTCAAAGTATGTAGTAACTTGTAGGGCAGAGAGACTTAGCAATGCCACATTAGTACCAAAGCAGATTCCAGAGACTCTTTGCAATACCAGGCAATGCTTCTTCAGCTATTGGATGATATGGCATAGACCAAGCACCTGGCATGATAATGGGCATTTAAGGCTATTAGCAATTAGCAATGGGTATTAACTAACTGACAAGCTTGTAAGTATTGCTCAACTGCCTTAGCGGAGACTATAAGCATCAAACTTGCTGCTTCTCCAAGTAAAACAAACATTAACCTTATCTTTACTGTCTCCAAAATGTTGGGCAATGTGCCTGGAGTTGCCTCCCCTCCTCTTCTCCTTCACTCCCACCTCCCTGCCTCCTCCTTCTTGCTACTTTTAACACAGTCTGACAGAAAACTCAAGTAGTTGGGGGGTGGGGGGAGAGGAGGGGGTGAGATGCATTCCTGTACATTTGGGGCCCTAGTAAGTCTTTGGCACATCCATTCTAAGTCACTATATTGAACCAATTTAATTCTCTATTTAGCTTTAAAGAAAAACAAAAACAAAAAAAACCCCCAAATGTTTATAATTCAGCCATAGGGTTGAGTAAACTGTTGATTCTAACAGGAACTAACCCCTAAAACCTTCCTTTTCTCCCTTAACATTACTCTTAGGGAAAGACACAAGGTTTTCTTTTTAGAGAGGGATTTATAGTTGTCACAGAGAATAATTGGGGGCGGGGCACTAAGAGATGATTAATTAGACCCCATGTCAAGGCCAGGGTGTAATAGAGAACATTCATGGAAAAAATTGAATTTAAAACTTTTTGTAATGCAAACAGCATTGCTTGCTTGTGTTATTTTTTTCAAGATGCAAGAAGCTGGTTTAGAGTCTAAAAGGCAGTGTATAAACAAGCTCTGAAGTCTCTGGGTGATGCAGAGTGTTAAAGTGTTCTGCTGCAAGTCAAAAGGTTGGAGGTTCAAGTCTACCCAGAGGTACCTCTGAAGGAAGACCTGGAAATCTTCTGAAAAAATTAGCCATTGAATACCTTATGAAGCACAACTCAACTCTGACACACAAGGGGCCCAGCAGACATTGGAATGATGTGATGGCATCCTTGCAGGGAGAGGAGTTTAAAGACGACTGGAGAGGGTGGTCTCTGAGGCTAGCCTTTGTATAAATCACTGTTTTCCTAGCTGTGTGAATTTGGGCAAAGAATGTTGTCTGACTCTCTCTGTTTCTTATCTGTAAATGTGTAAGAGGGAATATAGTTCCTATTTCAGAGGTGGTGTGAGGATCAAATGAGATCATGCACCATAGAGCTTACATAGTAAAAACAACAAAACAAAACAGAAAAAAAAAAAAAAACCCACAACCTGTAGTCGTTGAGTAAGCTCATGATAACCCTATGGGTTACAGAGTAGTACTACACTGCACCATAAGGTTTTTTTGGCTGTCTTCTTAATGGAAGCAGTT
>NW_006410262.1:3237-6589 GCF_000296735.1 Chrysochloris asiatica | reverse complement strand
TTTATACACCAGACGTGTTATCAGGAGGGATCTGTCTCCAGAGAAGGACAGCGTGCTTTGTAAAGGTGATGGATTAATACAATGGCAGCAACAGTCGCCTCAAACATAACAATTGTGAGGACAGCACCTTACAGGGCAATGTTTCATTCTGGGACACCTAACAACAATGGCATAGGATCACTGTGGTTCTGGTGTGACACTGTAGAATAACCTCTTAAATGCCAACCACAAGATGATCTGTGGTTCAAACCCACCAGCTGCTCCTTGGAAACTCTATAAGGCGTGGCTATGAGTTGGAATCAACTTGGTGGGTACTTAACATCAACAAAACAAGTTCACTATGAGTGGGAATCAACTCAAAGCCAATGGATTTAGACATTTAACCCTACAACCAAAACTCTACCTTAGGGGCCCATTTATTCATTAACATGGAAATTGTTGTTTTTAGGTGCCATCAAGTTGGTACCAACTCATAGCGACCCTATGCACAACAGAACAAAACACTGCCCAATCCTGGGCCAACCTCACAATTGTTACCATGCTTGAGCCCATTGTTGCTCCCACTTTGCCAATCCATCTCTCTAGGGCTCTTCCTCTTTTTCTCTGACTTTACCAAATATGATATCCTTCTCCAGAGACTGGTCTCTCCTGACACTATGTCCGAAGTATGAGAGATGAAATTTTGGTCACCAAGAGGCAGTTATTCGTATAGAACATGGGGACATTGAATGGTTTCAAATTAAGAAAGATGTGCGACAGGGTTGTTTCTTTCACCATACTTATTCAACCTGTATGCTGAGCAAATAATCCAGAAGCTGGGTTATATGAAGAAAAACATGGCTTCAGGATTGGAGGAAGGCTCATTAACAACCTGCAATATGCAGATGATACAACCTTGCTTGCTGAAAGTGAAGAGGACTTAAAATATTTACTGATGAAGATCAAAGAGCACAGCCTTCTGTATGGATTGCATATCAATCTAAAGAAAACAAAAATCCTCATCAATGGACCAATAAGCAACATTATTATCATCAGAAAAAAAGATTGAAGTTGTCAAGGACTTCATTATTTTTGAATCAACTATCAACACTCATGGAAGCAAAAGTCAAGAAATCAAACGACGTATTGCATTAGGCAAATCTGCTGCACAAGACCTTTTTAAAGTGTTGAAGAGCAAAGATGTCAGCTTGAGGACTAAGGTGCGCCTGACACAAGCCATAGTATTTTCAGTAACCTTATATGCATGCAAAAACTGAACAGTGAATAAGGAAGACCATAGAAGAAATGGCACTTTTGAGTTATGGTGTTGGAGAATACTGAAAGTGTCATGGGCTGCCACCAAAAGAACTGTCAACTCTGTGTTGAGAGAAATGCAGCCAGAGTGCTTACATGGAAGAGAGACCATTAAAAACAACAACACAAAATATCTCTTATGGGTCCCCATTTCCCTCATCACCTTGGCATTTCTTCCAGCCTCTGTTAGCATTTCCTCCAGCTCACTGGAAGGTTACATTAGGAGAAAGTAGTCTCTAAAATCTGGAAACATTTGAGGTGTGGGTGGGTGGATAGGAGGTCTGGGTCAGGGCAGTGCACTCAGATGCAGGGGCTGTGGAGCAGAGGAGACGAAACCTGGTGAGTAAGGACATCATGAGAGGGAGAAGCAGCCCTGAAATCACACAAGGGCTCTCAAAGACCAACTATTAGTTTGAACTTGCCGAATGATTTCCCACAGCTGGGAGGTTAAAAGAAACTGCTCAGGGCATTCTCAATTATGCCCAAGGCACATGCCATCTCTTCAATACATCTCTGGTGCCAAGGACTGAATGTGGCCTTGGTCTCTCAGGGCCTTTCCCAATTGTTTTTCTCTAGCAGGAACATGAACACTTACAGCATAGAATCATTCCCAAGTTCCTACAGAGTTGCCAGCACAGATCAGCATGCTTTCTCTGGACTGCTTCGGAGAGATGGAACCCATTCCGGAAACCTAAATACATATCCCAGATTGTTGTTTGTTAAATGCCATTGAGTCAGTTCTGACTTGTAGCAACACTGTACAGAGTTTCCGAGGAGCAGCTGGTGTGTTTGGACCTCCAACCTTGTGCTTCACTGTCCAGTGCTTATTCTATGGCACCACACCAGGAGTCCACTATCCCAGATTAGAAATAATATATTCTTTCTGACAGGAGAGCTGGTTGTATGGAATATCCATCTCTGACAATTTACATGCTCAGATCTCTGATTAGATACATTCCACATTCATATTTTAGCTTGATCATGATAATGACAGTCTATTTCTTTATACCACATGAATAGAGGATTCTGTCCTGTGGGCCATTTGAAAATATTACTGTCTTTGGTACTCAAGTGGTTGAAAGTTAGGAACAAAAATTAATTTATAATAGATTTGAATTAGATACTTTAATATTCTCTATTGTTCTTACATCAACTTGCTCTGATTCCATTCCCTCTACACAGAGGTCAGGAAATTTTAAGACGATCCTGATAGTGGTGGTGGCATTGGTGGCAAATTATAAGAGAAAGTTTGGGACAAGAAAGGGCTTTTCCTGTCTTAAGGTTGTATGTCTTGTTTCGAATAATGGGTGATGAATTTCTGTCTTGAAACCAATGTTAATGACTTTTGAGATACTCACTGTCTAGGCTGAAGGATCAAATGAGGGAAAGGTCTTTTCAAAGTAAGGGCAAAGGTACAATGTTGTTGTGAAGTGCTATCCAGTTGGTTCTGACTCAGAGACCCTGTGTAGGGTTTCAAAGGAGTGGTTTGTGGGTTTGAACTGCCAGCTTTGAAGTTACCAGTTCAGTGCTTATCTTACAAATAAAACTCACAAGTCCCCTTAAGCCTTATCTCAAAACTCATACTCTCATTTTCACTCCATTTGATTGCCCGCAGCAAGTCACAGTGTTAGGCTCAAAGTCAAGAGCAAGGAAATCCACCCCTTCCACAGCAAGGCCATTGATGTGCATACAAGAAGGGGTGAAGAACAGAGGTGAAAAGTTCAGTCCATTTACAGTTCCCTTTCCCTCCCTACCACCTCCTTATACTTTATTTGTTGGGAAAATCCAGTCATTTGTTTCATGGAATTTCCCACATTCTAGATTTTTCTGATTGTATTCAACAAATTTCTCTGTTATTTATATTTCCTCTAAAGTGGTAATTAGATATTAGTTTGATCTGATGTGACTTTTTTTACAAGAATCCTTTATAGATAGTGGCATTTTCTCTTATCAGAAAGATCATAATATCCCATTGTCTCTCCTTTTTTTCCCCTTTCTTTTAAATATTTGTGGTTATCACTTACCATTGCCCAAATCTTTTATTTGTTGATATTAAATG
>NW_006410262.1:0-562 GCF_000296735.1 Chrysochloris asiatica | reverse complement strand
AAGAAAAAGAACCCATACTAATCCACTAAAGTGGATTCCTAGCAGGTTGCTAGCACATAGGGGTAGGAATAAGGGTGGGAGGGGAAGATGGAGCACAGGGCAGGGAATAGACACAGGATAATTTGGGTATTGGGGAGGGGGCAATATACAAGTAAGGAGAGGAGAATGGAAGAACAAGGCAGATGGGAGAATAATTAGGCGGCTATGAATGAGCTAAATGGGACAGAGGTAGAAACGGATGTAGGCACAGCCTTGGAACAATAGGGCTCTGGGATCCAGAGACTGGGACAGGGTTAGAATGGGGAAAAGTGGGGAATAATGTTGAGGTACTTGGCTGACTTTTGAACCTTGGTTTTCCATGCATTATAATATTAAACAGTCACTGGAGGGAGAGTGAAAGGAATAGCCAGAAATATCACTATAGAAAGCTTGTAAGTCCATCTTCTGCCTATAACTAATTGAAATACCTAAAATGGGGCTACAATGTATCTAGTGAAGGAGATCTCATGAAGAGCCTCTGCATTACATAAAACTATAGAAGGAAGCCTGAACCACATCCAGA
>NW_006410261.1:11889-14196 GCF_000296735.1 Chrysochloris asiatica | reverse complement strand
TTGTTGTTGTTGTTTTTAAGCTTGAGTGAATGTTTGTTGTTGAGCTTACTGCATGTGTCCTGGTGTATATGATCAGGAGATAGGCTTCCCTTTTTGCATGTAATGCTTAGCGGGTGTTGATGGGTCTTGTCTCAGTGGTGGAATATTATGGGGTATGTTTATATCTTGGCTATATGGCCATGGTTGCTGTCTCTTCTTGGGTAATGTAGGGAGAAAAAGCTCCCACATCCAGGAAAGATGTATGATCAAAAAGATCAAAAGCAGAAGTAATATAAATGCATAGACAAAAATTAGCCCTTTGGAACAGAAATGAAGCTGTGGTTGAACTGTCCTGAGCCACACTGTCAGCTTGTGTGCAATTAGAAGCCTCCAGCAGGGGCTTAGGATGTCCACTCTCTCAGGCACCTCCTTTAGTCACAACAGTAGAGGTGTATAGGTAGATACTGAGGAGCTCTGGTAGCATAGTGGTTACAAATCGGGCTGTGAACCTCAAGGTCAGCAGTTCAAAACTACCAGCTGTTCTATGGGAGAAAGATGAGGCATTCTGCTCCCGTAAAGATTTACAGCCTTGGAAACCCTTTACAGGGTCGCTATGGGTCGGAAACTACTCGACAGCACTTAACAACAACAACAACAATGGGAGAAAGATTGTCCACTATTTTTGTCTCTGAAGGTCAGTTAGGTATCTGCGTGTGCACAGCGCAATTCTTGGGATGGTTGAGTCCTGTTATGCTGGGGTTTTACAGATTGCTTTGAATTGTTCCTGCACAGGGAGCTCGGGAAGCACAGTGGCAGTGGACCCCAAGGTCTGCAGCTTGAAACCACCAGTAGCACCGTGGGAGAAAGGCAAGGCGCTTTGCTCCGGTTCAGACCCACAGCCCTAGCAACACTGCACAGGGCCGCCTGAAGTGGGAACCTACTCCACAATGCACCTACGCTAGGGGTCCCTCTGGGGAAACTTTTGGATCTATGGCTCCGTAGGTGACGTCATAAATTGCTGCCAAACTCCCTCTCTCTGTACAGTGGGAGAACTGTCCTGCCTGATGTCTGGGCTGAGCAATGAAGGTGGGACAGGGAGAGAAAGAGGGAGAAATGTGTAGTCTCCTGCATCCTTTTTTTTTGGAAGATCCCTTTGCACCACGGCTTTCTGAGCTGGACTGGCTTTAGCCCCACCCTCTAAACTCTGTCAGAGTGGGGTACTTCTTGAGGGAGTCCAGTCTCCAGATTCCTAACTAGCCATATTTTCCTTAATTTCGTGATTGTTTTTCACTTACGAGTGTGGGAAACTGACATCCTGGATCTTATGGTAGATCCAGAGCTCTGGAATTGTTCTATGAGCGCTTCCTTCTTGAGATCCCCCTCCCTTCTCACCGGAGCATACCCTACTTGGTTTTCACTACTATAGCCCCAACCGGAAGTCCTATTATTCTTTAATTCTATTTTTCCAAGAACTTTCTGTCGCCCCTCTTCTATTTAAACCAGGATCAGGCAGTGTTTCATTCTGCTGTGCATAAGGTTGCTATGAGTCAACACCAACTCGATGGCACCTAAGAACAACAAAATTTGTAATTACGTTCAGTATAAATGGAGCAAATGTGCCAATTAAAAGTCAAAATTTGTCTGAATGGATAAGAAAAAAAAATATATTCTCTGTAAAAAATACACATTTTAAATAGCAGTGCACAGAAACATTGAGCAAATGGTTGGGAAATGAAATGTTTTATGCCAACATGGTATGTGGGTGGAGAGGTTTTCTATTCCAACTTTTTGTGGCTGTTGAGAGTTCTGCTTTTCCTAATTGTTTTTAGCATCAACTTTTACAGTGCAAATACTAGTCTTGCGTATGCTTGATAAAATATATTTTCTGAATTTTCTTATCGTGCATTTACATTTACATTTTTTATTATTGGAAATTTCAAACATTTCCAAAAATAGAAAATTTCCCCTGGATTATTTATTAGCAGCTTAAAAATATCATGTAATTTCATGTGTAAATTTTGGTATGTTGTTGTTTTTGTTAGGTGCCATTGAGTCGGTACCAACTCCTAGCGAATCTGTGTACAACAAAAGGAAACATTGCCAGTCCTGGACCAACCTCACAATTGTTGCCACACTTGAGCCTACTGATGCTGTCACTTTGTCAGTCCATCTTGCTGGGGTTCTTCCTCTTTTTAGCTGACTCTCCACCTTACCAAACATGATATCCTTCTCCAGTGACTGGTCCCTCCTGACAATATATCCGGAGTATGAAAGATGATGTTTGTCCATCCTGACCTCCAAGGAGCACTCTGGCTGCACTATTTCCAG
>NW_006410261.1:7336-8399 GCF_000296735.1 Chrysochloris asiatica | reverse complement strand
GGTTTCCTCTTTTTCTCTGACCCTCCACCTTATTAAACATAATATCATTCTCCAGAGACTGTTCCCTCCTGACAATATGCCCGAAGTATGAGAGACAAAGTTTGACCATCCTGGCCTCCAGGGAGCACTCTGGCTGCACTTCTTCCAAAACAAGATCTCTTTGTTCCTTTGGCAGCCCAAGGCACTTTCAATATTCTCCTCCAACTCCACCAGAAAAATGTATTCTTTCACAGTTTAGGTGGTGACAAATTCAAATTCAGAACAATGGCTCTGGAGAAATTTCCTTGTTTCCTTTCAGCATTAGTAGGCCCAGTATTCCTTGGAGTTCTCTATGTGTCTTGACATCAGTATTCCTCTTCTAGGAGCGTCACAGGTCAGGGATCCCAGGTTCAAAGGACACACTCCATTTTTGTGTCTTCTATTTTGGTAGTAGCGGTTCCCTCTGAACTCAAGTTCATAATTTTATTTCTCAAAAGAGATTGACTCAAGATACAACGTAATCCTGTAGGTTACATCTGACCTCATTAACATCGTTGTTGTTGTGGTGATAGAGATCCTGTATAGTTTCTGAGAAGTGGCTGGTGGGTTTGAACTGCTGACCTTGTGGTTAGCAGGTCAGTGTTTACCCTAGAGTGCCACAAAAGAGCTCACATTAACATTACAGAGAATTTATAACATTGAATAGTGACATCATATCAGGAATTAACCACATGAAATCCTATCATGGGGTTAATTGTATTATAGTAGGTCTCCTCTTGGAAGTGATAACTAAATTTTAATTGCTAAACTGCTGAGCATCCTGCCCAAGCCACATTGACTACCTATCACAGGGTTTCTTATGAAATTTTAAGAAAATGAACAACTGCATTGGTGAGAATAAGGCCAGAAAAGTTGCACTGAGGAAGCTTTTTCCATCTCAACAATACACCTACCCATTCTTAGAGAGTATAGCAAGGATGGTCCTGAGAGAATTTCATTGGGAATTATCCCAGCCACCCTACAGTCCTGAACTTTCCCACTCAGATATATATTTTTTGTCACCAAACTCAGAAACATTTCAAAG
>NW_006410261.1:4918-6541 GCF_000296735.1 Chrysochloris asiatica | reverse complement strand
TGGCAACAATTGTGAGGTTGGCCCAGGATGGGCAATGTTTTGTTCTGTTGTGCATAGTGTAGCTGTGAGTCAGTACCAACTCGATGGCACCTAACAACAACAACTTAGTTCAAATCAACCATCAACACTCATGGAAGCAGTGATCAAGAAATCAAATGACATATTGCATTAGGCAAACATGCTGCACAAGACCTGTTGAAAGTGTTGAAGAGCAAAGATGTCATTTTGAGGAGTAAGGAGCATCTAATCCAAGTCGCCTAATCAATAACCTCATATGCATGCTAAAGTTGGACAGTGAATAAGGAAAATGATAGAAGAACTGATGTATTTTAGTTATGATGTTGGAGGAGAATATTAAAAGTACCATGGACTGCCAAAAGAGCAAACAAATTTCTGTTGGAAGAAATACAGCTAGAATGCTCCTTGGAAGTCAGGACAGTGAGACTTCATCTCTCATACTTAAGATATATTACTAGGATTGATGAGTTCCTAGAGGAGGACATCATGCTTGGTAAAGTGGAGGGTCAGTGAAAAAGAGGAAGACCCCCACTGAGATGGATTGGCACAGTGGCAGCAGCAACGGACTCAAGCTTAACAATTTTGAGGATGGCTCAGGACTAGGCAGTGTTTCATTCTCTTGTGAATAGGATCTCTATAAGTCAGAACCTAACAACTCAATGGCACCCAACAATAACAGCAACATAAGGCCAGCTGTATTTTGAAGGCTGTGTAAGAAATCCTTTTTTATTTCTCTTAGCTTCTGATAGCCCAGGCATTTTGTTGCTTGCCACTGCAACATTGCATGACATTCTTTCCTCTGTGTCTTCTTGTCTCTCTCTTTTATGTAAGGACACCACTCATACTGAATAAGGATCTACCCTATTACAGTGTTATCTCACGTTAACTGATAACATCTTTAAAGATTCTTACTCTAAATGTCATATTTACAAGTATTGGGGAATAGAATTTCAACATATATTTGGGGGGTACACAATTCAATCCAAAACAAGTAAAAGGAATTGACTGGAAACCACTCAGAATCAAAGAGAAAACCCACTGTCTCTCAAAGCCCAGTAACTGGTGGGTATGGAAGTAAATGATTCATCTTTTGGAAGAGCTTGCCAGGGAAACTGTCTTCAAGAAAAAGTCATTCATTCACATGGTATTACTCAAGATTTTAAGATTACAAATAAGTGAGTTCTTCCATAATCTTAATTTCTAATAACCTACTCTCTGTCAACCACCTCCAGCTTTCAGCTTGCTTCCTTTACTTCTCAACACCCAAAGTACCTCCAATGCACTGTGCATTCAACATATGAATTCTACTACATTTTCTTTGTATCTTAACCCATAATGGCCTCACTTCTTAAATTCCAAGGGGAGTCTGTATAATCATGCCTTTCATGTACCCTGATACTTAAGAAGTGAGGTGAAGCCAAGGTTAGCATTTCAAACTACCAGTCACCCTATGAGAGAAAGATGAGACTTTATGTTCCCATAAATATATACAGCCTAGAAAACCCTATCCACCACTCGTCTGTCAGTTTAGTGCCAGAAGATGAGCCCCTCCAGTTGAAAGGTACTCAAAACGTGACTGGTGTAGAGCTGCCTCCTCAAAGTAGA
>NW_006410261.1:0-3038 GCF_000296735.1 Chrysochloris asiatica | reverse complement strand
ATCAAAGACCACAGCCTTCAGTATGTGTTGCATCTCAGTGTAAAGAAAACAAAAATCCTCACTACTAGACCAATAGACAACATCCATATAAATGGAGAAAAGATTGAAGTTGTCAAAGACTTCATTTTGTTCAAATCAACCACCAACACTTGTGGAAGCAGCAGTTAAGAAATCACATGATGTATTACACTAGAAAAATCTGCTGCACAAGACCTTTTCAAAGTGCTGAAGAGCCAAGATGTCATTTTGAAGAGTAAGGAGTGCCTGATCCAAGCCATGGTATTTTCAGTAACTTCATATGCATGTTCCCATGTTCTGTTTCAACAACTGCGTCTTGATCCATGTACAGATTCCTCATGAACACAATTAAGTGTTACGTAACACTCATACTTCGCAATGTTGTCCATAACTTGTCATGATCCACACAATTGAAAGCCTTTGCATAGTCAATAAAACACAGGTACATATCTTTCTGATATTCTCTGCTTTTAGCCATGATCTATTGGACATTAGCAATGATACGCTTCAATCCACGGCCTCTTCTGAATCAGGCTTGAACCTCTGGATGTTCTCTGTCAATGTATGCTTGTAGCTATTTCTGTATTACTTTTAGTAAAACTTTACTCATGAGTCAATACCGAACTATGGCACCTAACAACAACAACATAGGCATGAGTTGGACAGTGAATAAGAAAGACCATACAAGAATTGATGCTTAATTTGAGTTATGGTGTTGGAGGAGAATATTAAAAGTACCATGGATTGCCAAAAGAGCAAACAGATCTAACAACAACAAGGAAACCCTTTGTGAAGTTGCTATGAGTTGAAATAGGGTCCATGGCACACCACTACCACCCCCATGTATTCTAAAAGGATTCTTGGTGATGCAGTGGTTAAGCACTCTGCTGTTAACTGAAAGGTTTACAGGTCAAACCCACAAGCTGTTCTGCAGGAGAAAGATGTGGTAGTCTGATTCTATCAGGATTTGTTGTTGTTGTTGCATCCCTATGGGGAAGTTCTACTCTGTTCTGTAGGGTTACTATGAATTGGAATGGACTCAACAGCAATTCCAACAGGGAAAATGAGGTTCAGAGATATCTACTGTGAAAATAAAAGTATACCATTTCACCTGGTGGGGTCTTGGGTTATGCATATTTAAAACAACAAATTTATACAGTATTTAATTTCTGAAGTCTTTCCTAGTAAGCAGTGAAAGAAGGAGAGACAGAAGTAAGATAGTATTAATTGATCTGCTGCCCTCTACTAGCATGAATAAACAAAGGTCTGATGTTTCATTTGCAAAAACTCACAAATTCTGGTACAGGATCAAATATTTTAGAACAACTTAGAATTTATAATGTACCTGAATTTTCTTCTCTTAGCAACCGAAATATCAAATAATTTTGTATCTTTTCATTTTATTTAGTTTGCTTAACTATTCTATAAGATAGTTACAGTTGGCATTTCTAACACCCTTTTACAGAGGAAGAAATGAATGATAAGTGATTTACTGAAGGTGGCAACAGATAACAAATGACAGAGCCCAGATTACAATTGAGATCTAGTGCTCTTTGTTACAACTCATTGTAAACTGCCATTGTTGTTAAGTGCCACTGAGTCAGTTCCAACTCATAACGACCCTGTATAGGGTTTCTGAGGAGTAGCTGGCGAGCTTGAAAGACTGATTTTGCATTTCACACCAATTTGGCAGTCCAGTGCATTAACCCACAGCACCATACCAGGACTCCAATTGCAAATTAGAAGATGCAAAAATAAGAATAAATTCACCCTAGGCCTTATACATATTTATAAATTTGATCCAAATTATTTCAGGGTATTTTATTCTTTTCATTTTTATCAGCAAATATACACAACAGCTGTCTATATTAAAAGGTGAGGAAATATTAGAAGGTGATATAGTTATTTTGCCCTTCTGTGACATACTTGGCTTCAAAGAAAAGCTTCATGAAGCATAAGATAGATGTTACTGTGAGCAAGCAGCAAGAGAAAATAATTCTTATTTTAAGAAGAATTTGGTAGAAAGTAGTTAAATCCGATATTTTAATCCGATATTCAGAGGGTACTTATAGCATATCCTCTCCTCAGTTATCTTCATAACTCTGATATATTGGGGATGACTGGAAAATTAATCCTTGGCTATTTCATCTGTCTCCTTTTAAAAAGAAAGGCCATTGAACCTTAAACTATATTAAGCATTAAATTTTTATGATCAAACTGAGATTCTGCACAAATATAGTTAATTAAATTTATAGATGATCTACTTTCTGGACTTATATGGGAGTCTTTGATTGAAAATGAGCTATAAAACACATGTTGAGCGAGCAGCACCCAGCCTCCACGTGTCTGGCAGCTGTTTCTGGAACAAATGATCTTCATGTTCTAGATCATTGCATGGGTGCGTATTAACTGCTAAGTGAATCAAGAATGCAGCTTGCTGGCTCTTTTTCCTCTGCCTGAACTCTAGGAGTTGATACCTCCCAACAGGTTCAACCTTCTCCTCTTTCCACACTTTCTTTCTACCTAACTGTCTGTCTTATGTCTAGAAGATAATTGAAATGAAAATGTATGAAACAAAACTTTTTATTATCTAGTCCTGCAAATGAGTCCATGTGTGGCATTGTAGAATAAACACTAGATTTTTAACTGAAGGGTCAGTGGTTCACACCCCCAGCCACTCCTTGGAAACCCTAAATAGGGTTGTTGTGAATCCAAGCCAACTAGAATGCACTGAACAACAGTCTTACAAAGCTATCCCTCTCAAGTTTTTCCCATTTAGAAAATGAAACCAGACAACATGATGCTCAAGCCAAGAAACTAGGATTTATACATAGTTGTTCTTCTTTCTTTTTATTTAGTATTTGATTGTGAATTAGGTGACAATGAAGAGAATTGACAAGTTTTTCCATTTAACAATTCATATACATTTTGTTTTATTTCACTGATTGCAATCCCCATAATGTAACATCACTGTATTAGGCTGGGTTCTCTAGAGAAGCAAAGCCATTGAGGTTTTATTT
>NW_006410260.1:15348-16513 GCF_000296735.1 Chrysochloris asiatica | reverse complement strand
ACAGCAGAGAATCAAAGGAAAGAGTAAGTCAGATACTTTGTTCTAACCAATCATGTGGCCAAAAATAGCAGAATAGCATCAGGGTATTTAGAAAAAAAACTGAAGGCAAATTGTCAAATCAATAGTGTCTTAGGTATGAAGAGGTGATGTGTCAATACTTTGTTAAACAAGCACAAACTTAGCAAATACAGTGAGTCTTGAACTAAGAATGAAAGCATAATATTTATACTATCTGTATTGCAGAAAATGTGTCATACTCATGGAACCAGTAGTTTCAGTGGTGTATTCTTGATTCCACCTCCATCCTGATGATAGAAGATGTATAAACATTCTTAGCTGATCTAGTTTTCACTGATACTCTGTGAGTCATGTCCCAAATATGAAGGATAGACCGGCAATTAATTTCACAATTTAATAAGCACATATTTATAAAGTTTCTGTTGAAATTGCTTAAGGAGAATTCTACCTGAAGAATATAACCTAGAGAAGTTAAATATTACAAACCACAACTTATCACAGGAAATAAACTCCAATATGGGATCCTAGAAGTTGGTATCTCCACTTATTGGGTTTGAGGACAATTACGATGCTGTTCCAATCAGATGACTGAATTCTGGTATTACATGACTCCCAGTTAAGACCTATATCATATTGAGTCATTTGTAGTCGACATGAAGAAATTCTCTGGTGTAGTGAAAATTTTGGCTCAATGGGCTCAAGCATGACAACAATTGTGAGGTTGGCCCAAGATCGGACAGTGTTTCATTCTGCTGTGCATAGGATTGCTAGGAGTCAGTACTGACTCAATGGCACCTAACAACAACAAAAAGTGAAAATTTTTGTTTATAGAATTGATTTTGAAAAAAAGTATACAAGATTCTATTATTCATGTGTAAACTCTGTAGTCTTGAGAAAAATCATTCTGTTGTATAGAGAATGTTTCTCAGGTGAAAAGTTTTCTAAGGCCCTGCTTTATGTCCTTATTTCTAAGACTGTAGATAAAAGGGTTCAGCATGGGAGTGACCACAGTGTACATCACTGAGGCTATTGCAGTGGCCCTTGAGGTTTGGGTAGCTGCAAAACTAAGATAAACTCCAAGAGCTGTACCATAGAACAAGGAAATGACTGAGAGGTGAGACCCACAAGTGGAAAAGGCTTTAGACTT
>NW_006410260.1:12362-13278 GCF_000296735.1 Chrysochloris asiatica | reverse complement strand
AAATGGGTGAGAGAGGTGAAGATGGGGGAGCTGTCAGCTGGTCTGATGTAGCATGACCATCTTCAACTTTTGTAAGCATCATTTTATTGTGACAGTGGCCTGGCACACCAGTGACATGCCAATGGCTGTCAACAAGAATGGTGTGATTCTCCCTTTTTCTCCATATGTTCCTGGTGACCAGAAGCATGGCCAGCCCGCATCTAAACCTAAACCCTGCATAGTACCTGCTCTGTCATAGTTGGAGCTGTGTATTTGTGAATCAGATGCAAAGTGCACCGCACCCACCCTTTTTCTGAAGAAATGTGAACTGCACATTAGACCAGCTAAATGCTCAGTCTTGGGTCTCTAGTCACCCCTGTGTGAGCAGTAACTCCTTGTATAATCAGTCATCTTCCCACTGCTTGCCCTCTCGGAACATGAAACCTGAGGTCATCCACTGCCTGAGCCAGCATGGAATACTAGTTCAGGCCATCTAATCGGTTCTGAATCATAACAATCCCATATAGGGTTTCTGAAGAGTGCCTGTTGAGCTTGAACTGCCAACCTTGCAGTTCAAACCAACACTGCAGTCCAGTGCATTAACCCACAATACAACATAAGGACTCTAGTTCAGATGTTAGATCCATAGAAAACAATCTAACAGGAATTTATTTAGTGCCCCACCCCCTCAATTCTACCCACCCTGTGAGATCTTTGGCTGAGAAGAATGCCAATCCAAACTTGATGTCCTAGCCCTGGAAGTTTTCTCCTTGTTTGGCACCTGACCCTGTTTTTTCTTTTTCTTTATTTTTATTATTTTTTCTTTCAATGTTTTCATTTTTTACTTTTCCTCTGTTTCTGTTTTCTTCTTTCTCAGCCTTCTTGTTTTATCTCTTGATTTTTCTTTACTATTCTCTTACTTCTTTCTCTTTTCTTC
>NW_006410260.1:8549-10202 GCF_000296735.1 Chrysochloris asiatica | reverse complement strand
ATCACTCAATATTTTGACCATTTTTGTTATTTTTAAGTCTTATTGAATAATTTCCAACTCAGAATGATCCTGTGTAGGTTTCTGTGTTTGGTTTTAAAGACCAACCTCAAAGTAAACATTCAAGTGCTTATCCAACAGTGCCATACTATGACTCCGTTTGGCCTTAGAACCCATAAATATTTCAAGTCTAATATTGAATATTTTAATTCAATTATTTCATATTGAGAAATGACAAGCTTGTTCTTTCATTAGTGTTGTCTTATTCCAGGTCTTTGTGTATATTACAGTTTAGTAGTTTACTTTGTTCTCAAGCTGCTTATTGAAATACTCTGTTCAGTTCTTTTACTTTTTCATAACATCCAGTCACTTTAGTTTCTCTACATTCAAGAGTATGAATCAGAATCTCTTCTGATATTCATTTTTATCTTTTCTTTCTTTCCAGTCATTTCAAACCTTTTACTTTTTTTTATGTATGAAGCTCTTGATGTCATCCACAACTCTGCTGGTCATCAGTCATTAATATCTAATATATCAAATTTGGTCTTGACATGGTCTCTAAATTCAGATGTAAGATATTCAAGGTCATATTTTGGACTCATAGATTTGTTTTAGTTTTCTTCAGCATCAAGTTGAACTTGCATACGAGAAATTGATGATTGATTCCACAGTCTTCCCTGGGCCTTGTTTTAGTGGATGATACTGATCTTCTCTACCATCTTTTTCCACAGATGTAATAAGTTTGACTTCTGTGTATTCCATCTGGTAAAGTTTATGTGTATAATTGCTTTCAATGATGTTTTTAAAATGGTTGTTATTACTGTTAGGTGCTATTGAGTTGGTTCCCACTCTTAGTGACCCACAACAGAATAAAGCACTTTATGTTCCTTCACCATACTCATAATGTTCTTACGCTTTAATCTATTGCTGCTGCCACTGTGCCAATCCATCTCATTAGAGGTTTTACTTTATTTCACTGACCCTCCACCTTATCAAACAAGATGTCCTTCTTCAGGGACTGGTCCTTCCTGATAACATATCTGAAGTATGATAGTCAAAGTCTTACCATCCTGGATCCTAAAGAGCACTCCAACTGTACTTCCTCCAAGACAGGTATGATTGTGCTTCTAGCAGTCCCTAGTTCCTTCAATATTCTTTCCCACAACAAAACTCAAGTCTGTCAATTCTTCTATGTTCCTCCTTATTATTAAAAAGGTATTTGCAGTAAATCAGTTGTTGGTCTTGTAAAACTCTATCATGCAATCTCTAGCATAATTTCTATCACAAAGGCCATATTTCTCAACTATTTCTCCTTCCTCTTTGTTTACAACTTTCACATTACAATCACCAGTAATTAAAAATACATTTTAATTGTATGCTTGATCAATTTCAAATGGAAAAAGTTGGCAGAAATTTTTCAATTTCTTAATCAATGGTTTTAGTGGTTGAAGAACAATTTGAATAATAGTTGTATTAACTGTTCTTCCTTATAAGCATATGGGTATTATCTCATCACAGAAGTGTTGTACCTCAAGATAGGTGATGAATGTAATGCTATTCCTCTTCACCTGGTCATAACTAGCATAGTAAACCATAGGATTACCTTATTCAAAATGGTCAACAACAGTCCATTTCTCCTCACTAGCATCTAGGATA
>NW_006410260.1:5277-6771 GCF_000296735.1 Chrysochloris asiatica | reverse complement strand
CATCTTGACTTTAATTTTCTATCTGCTTTTGTGGTCTCACAAATGCAGTTACTTAGGTTTTCTATGAAAGGAAGTAATTACACAATTCTCTTTGTATTCAATCCACCAAAGCTGAAAGCAATTGTTGCTAAGCCAGTTTTTCCTAAGGTTTGTAGAAATCATAGTGAAAGGCTGTGAATATGGCCATATTATATTTTTACAAATAAATTCAGAGTTAACTTGAAGGGAAAATGGGGACGAGCTTTTTGAGAGTCATTTGCTGTGTACAATGTCTCTCCCCCCACTGAAACCATGCCAAACAATGGGAGTTAAGTGCTCCCCGCACGTCTTAAAATATCTGACTTTGAGATTTAGCCCTAAAGTTGAGTCTCCAACTTGGGCAGGAGCCTAGATTCCTGCCTTATCTAACAAGAGACAGCAGGTCTGGCCAAACAGCCAAACCATATTTCCACCCTGTAAAACTCCAATATAATAGGCAAGAGCCAACACCAACTACTATATACAAGAAAGTAGTTATTTTGAGAATTACACTGATAATACATAGATATCTAACTGATCTTCAGAGATAAAATTATGAACAATCTTTCTTTGATTTATTTCTCAATCTCTGTCTCTGCACCTCAATAGCAGTGACTAGAGGGGAGGACTAAGCAAGTAGACACCCCCACCCACTGTTGGAGTTTTATACTGTATATGCACACTGACTAGCACAGAAAAGGCTACTGGAAGGTATGCTATGGTTTTTTTGTGTGTGTGCTTATTTATTTTGGTACTTACTTTTATTTCTGTATTTGGTCAGTTTGGTCTTACTTTTTCTCTGGGGGTAGGAGCTTTCTCTCCCTACATTACCCAAGAAGAAACAGCCATTGTGGTAATATAGCCAAGCTACAAGTATACCCTATAATAGTTCATGATCTAGACAGGAGCCAATACCAGCTGCTATGCATTACCTAGCCAACACTTGCTAAGGTTGCTCACAGCTGAGTAATAAGAGATGTAAAAAGGGAAGCCTATCTCCAGATCACATCCACCAAGAGACATTCAGTAAGCTTAATAATACAGCAACATACATTCATTTAATCATTGAAAACACATCTAACTATTGAAAATGTCCAAGAAAGAACAAAAGATCTTGACACATGTCCAGAAACAGAAAAAAGTAACTGAGACAAATGAGCTGGAGATAGGAATAGACTTCCCATTAGAAGGAGAGCAGGCTTTGGATATGTCTTAGAAGGAAATCAGAAGAATGATATTCACACACATCCAAAAGTTTCAAGACGGGTAGAGGAAAATAAGGAAAAAGTGAGGGAAGTGCTACAGGAGCAATCAAACAAGATAGATACAGCATTGGAAACAATCAAAAACCTGCAAAAAAAAAAAAAAGTCCAAATGATTAATAATGAAATATCAGAAATTGACAATACACTGAAAGAGCAAAGGAGTAGAATTAAAGAGATGGAAACCAGAACCAGTGAATTGGAAGACAAATTA
>NW_006410260.1:2929-3723 GCF_000296735.1 Chrysochloris asiatica | reverse complement strand
AAAAATGTAACCAGAGTAACTGTCGCATCCGATATGTGGCTATACTCCATGATCCACATGGAGAGATTAAACTCAAGTAGGAGTGATGGCAGATTAGAGAAAAAGGAAGACACAAGATACAAATTGAAAATAAGTAAAGTTTGGACCAGGTGGGACACAGTACTCTGATGGAGATACTGTGACTCCAACCTACTTCCAGAGAGTTTATTATATATCAAAGGAAAGTGCTGGGGTTGGGGGGAGGGGTCCCGCAGGGAAAAAACTGCAAAAAACTTTTGTTGTATAGATGCAAGCCGTAAGTGGAACTTTATCAGAAGAATATAGTTGCTAGGGCAACAGAGATTGGGTTGTGAGATGTTTTTGCAGACTTGAACTGAATGTCATACAAGGAAAATAACTTGCAAGTTCTCTGTACTCTGAGGCAGCCCTGCAAGTACTTCAATGGGGCAACATGAACTGGGAGCAGCCATATTTTCTGGACCACAACTGTTCAGTTGCAATTCTTCAATTAAACTACTCCCAAGTCTGAGAGCTTCAGTTCCAATCGCTCCCAACAAGAAACAAACTACCTATACAAAGAAAACTACAAAACACTACTACAAGAAACCAAAAGAGACTATACAAATGGAAGAATGTTCCTAAATAGGAAGACTTAACATTGTGAAAAATGTCAATACTGCCCAAAGCAATTTACACTAATAATGCAATCCCAATCCAGATTCCAATGACATTCTTCAAAGAAATGGACAAAACAATTACAAACTTTATATGGAAAGGAATGCGACCCAGGATAA
>NW_006410260.1:0-527 GCF_000296735.1 Chrysochloris asiatica | reverse complement strand
GATTCAGGTTGGACAATATGAAGAGGAATAACAAGAATTATCAGCATTCTGGAACAGGAAGAATCACACAAGTCCACAGAGGAAATCGTTGTAGAATGCTGGTAAAGAATTTCTCTAACAGACTGAAAAACGAAAACATAAACATTCAAGAAGCTTAACGAACCCCAGGAAGGATAAACCCCAAAAGAAAATCACCAAGACATATCATAATCAAGCTCTCCAAAATCAAAGATAAGGCGACAATCCTTAAAGCAGCTATGGAGAAGAGAAGCATTACATACAAAGGCAAGCAAGTCAGATTAAGCTTGGTTCTCTCAGCAGAAACCATGCAGGCAAGAAGGCAATGGGAAGACATATATAAAACTCTGGATGAAAAAAAAAAACCAAAACAAAAACCTGCAAACCAAGAATCCTTTATGCAGCAAAGCTATCAATCAAAAATGATGGTGTAATCAAAACATTCCCAAAGCTAAGGGATTTTACCAAAGCCAACCCTGCACAGCAAAACATCCTAAAGGGAGTTCTGT
>NW_006410259.1:14627-15588 GCF_000296735.1 Chrysochloris asiatica | reverse complement strand
CAATATATATATAAACACCATTCTTCATCCCTTACACATTCAACCTATGTCTCAATCCATGTATCTACATACAGAACACTTGTTTTAAGGTTGTGTATAATCACTATTTATCTCTATCCCCTTTAGCCCATGCATACTTCCCTGTGTCTTCATTATTCATCTGCTACCCTCCCTCTTCTAGTATATTGCCCCCCCATCACCGAACTAACCTGTGTCTAAAATATGTCCAATCAAATGATACATATATCATAAAAACATTACATTATTGACTGTGATAAACATTTCAATAATATGATGAATCAACATATTTCTTTATTCTCCTTTAAAAACTCTTTGATTAATTTATTCTTTTTTTTAATTAAAGAAAAAAAAATTCTCCAAATTTAGGATGAGACCTACAATAAAGTAAGTTTTGTGTATATATTTTTGTATAATATACTTCCATTGTCTTTATTAACACAAATAACAAGCTTTTTCCTAATGATAATTATAGAATTTTTTATATAAGAAAGTTAACTAGAGTTAAAATTCATAGTTCATAAGTATACCATTTGATAGGAGTCTTGGTATGACACTCTAGGATAAGTACTGATTATCACAAGCTAACTGCAAGATTGGTGGATCAAACTCAACAGTTGCATCTTGGAAACCCTATACAGGGTAGGTATGAGTCAGAACCTACTCAACGGCACTTAACAACAACAACAACTACCGTTTCATGGAATATCAGTTCCCATCTGTTTAAAGTTGTTATTGTTGTTAGGTGCCTTTTAGTTGGTTTTGCCCCATCCTCAAAACTGTTGTTATGTTTGAATGTATTGTTACTGCCACTGTGAACACATCTTATTGGAATCATCCTCTTTTCCACTGACCCTGCACTTTATCAAGCATGATGTCCTTCTCCAGGAATTTACCCTTCCTGACATCATGTCAAAATACCAAAATCAAAGACACATCATCC
>NW_006410259.1:11035-11637 GCF_000296735.1 Chrysochloris asiatica | reverse complement strand
TTCTGGTATTCTCTGCAATGATATCTCTCATTTCATGTCCTCTTATGTATCCAGCTTGAATCTCTGTAAGTTCTCTGTTAATGTAGAGTTGCATCTATTTTTTGACTAACCTTCTGCAAAGTTTTGCATTGGGATAACAATGATATTGTTCACCTCTCTTAGGAATGGGCACAAATAAGGATCTCTTCCAGACATTTGGCCAGTTAGTTGTCTTCCAGATTCTTGGCACAGATGAATGACTGCCACTAGTGCTTTGTGAGTTTTTGAAAGATTTCAATTTTTATTCCATCAATCCCCAGAGCCTTCTTCTTAGCCATTCCTTTCAATATATCTTGGACTTCTTCATTCAGTTCCATTGTCTGTTGATCATATGATATATCTTGATATGTTAAACATCGACAATTCCTTTATGGTACAGTGATTCTGAGTATTCCTTCATTTTATTTTGATGCTTTCTGCATCATTCAAGATTTTGCCAATGTTGTTCTTGTTAGGTGCCGTCGAGTTGGCACCAACTCATAGCGGCCCTATGCACAACAGAATGAAACAATGTCCAATCCTGGGCCAACCTCACTACTGTTGCCACACTTGAGTCCATCAAT
>NW_006410259.1:8190-8905 GCF_000296735.1 Chrysochloris asiatica | reverse complement strand
TTTTCCTTCTTTCTTGTCTTCTTAAGGACTTTTTGCTTTCTTCATGTATGATATTCTTGATGTCATCCCACAACTCTTCTTGTTAATAGAATTTTTGATCTTCTGTTAAGCAATTCTCGTGAGCATATGTTATGTAATAAGGATAAAGCACTGTTTAATATACATGCAAGATTATTAAATGTACATTAAAAGTTATATTTAAATGGGTAAGTAGCAATAAACTTTTATTAACAATCTACTAAGCAGTTTGATAAAATAATCAATGAATAATTCTTTGAAATGTGGGATATTGTCTTTATGAAGTCTTGTTAATAAGAATATGCCTTCTGTAATTTTCTTCCTTTTAGTATTCTAAGGATTTAGAATCATACTCACATAAAACGTTTAATCATAGTAATTCAAGACTTATGCAATGAGACTAATCTTACCAATCTTTAGTTTTAAAAATTCTTGAAAAAATTTTATAATATGGTATCATATACAGCCTACAAATAAAATTTAACAAAACATTAATCAAAATAATGAAATTCTATTAGAGAGGAACTATGTAAAAATTTACATTTTTTTTTAATAAGTGGCAAATTGAGGAGGAATTGCATCACGTTCATCATCAAAAAGAACATATCAAGATCTGTCTTGAAGTACAACATTGTCTGTGATAGGATAATATCCATACATCTACGAGGAAAACCAGTTAATATAACTATTATTCAAA
>NW_006410259.1:6106-6995 GCF_000296735.1 Chrysochloris asiatica | reverse complement strand
ATGGCCAGACTTCATCTCACATACTTCGGACATATTGTTAGGAGCAACCAGTCACTGGAGAGAGATATAATGTTTGGTGAGGTGGAGAGTCCGAGAAAAAGAGGAAGACACCCAGCTAGGTGGATTGGAAAAGTGGCAGCATCAATAGGCTAAAGCATGGCAAAAATCGTGAGGTTGGCCCAGGAATGGGCAGTGTTTCTTTCTGTTGTAAATAGGGTCACTATGAGATGGTACTGACTCAATGGCACCTAACAGCAATAACAAATCATGGTGTAACATGGTATGGAGAGCAAGTATTCTTCACTATAAAGCTATAAGAGATATTAGAAAGACAACTGTCAAAAAACTATTTCCAAACACCTATTTTACTTCATTATAGTTTTATATCAATGTCAGACAGTTGTTTGATAATACAATTTTCATAGGAATTATTGTGAGGATAATGTTATGGTCATATTCAAATTAGAAAGAATTTAATTTTATTATTCAGGTAGATCTATTTTCTGCATCTTCAGTCATGGAGAGAATTAAACTGGGTTATGATATTTATAAGCTCCGTTAAGAGACTTTCTTTACCAAAGAAAGCAAATAAGTTTTCTTAGAGTTCAGTTCTAATAAAGAGATGATTTAACATTGGATGCATGCTAAGTTGTTGATGTTGTTGTTAGGTGCCACCAAGTCGGTACCTCCTCATAGCGATCTTATGCACAGCAGAACAAAACACTGCATGATCCTGGGCCAACATCACTACTGTCACCACGCTAGAGTCTATCGATGCTACCACTTGGCTACTCCATCTCATTGGGGGTGTTCGTATTTTTCTCTGGTCCTCCACCTTTCCAAACATGATATCCTTCTCCAGTGACTGGTCCCTCCTGACAATATGTCC
>NW_006410259.1:2515-3263 GCF_000296735.1 Chrysochloris asiatica | reverse complement strand
TGGCATAGCTTTCAGAATCACAGCAACTTACAAGCCACCACAGTTAAGACAAACTGACAGATGAGTGGTGGCATAGTAAGTACATCTAAGCAATTCCATAATTTATAGCACTGAGTCAAACCAGATTTAAAAGTCATAAAATATCATGCATTATGCCAGAAGAAATGTCTGAAAGAGATAATACTTTAAATTAGGAGGAAGTGTTACCATGATGAGTCTAGAAGAATTATTGCCTCAGATACGAGGGGGGGAAAGAATAGTCAAAATAATCTATGATTGAGATCCCATAGTAAATTTGCATGTCCCTTGGGATGGTGAAGCTATTTAAGAACAGAAAATTAAATGGGTAAATGTCTTGCTTACTTTAGGGGATGTTTAAGATCTCAGAGAGAGACTACCTATCTGGTAAAACTAGACAAATGGTAACACACACAGTGTACAGAACCCCTGTGCCCCAGTCTAGCTCAGACATATCAGAAAGATTCACCTGACCCCTCAGGAAGGGTGAGTAAGTAGCAAAAAGTGCTGTTTGACCTAACTAGGCCAAACAGCTACAAACATATACACACATGGACTCACAGAAGCACATACACAGCTCAGTCATGGTCCAGGAAGCATGTACACCAAATACTGGGTGGGAAAACAGAAGTTACAGTGATTATCTTGATGAGCAGGGCATTCAAAAATCGGACTGCAAAGCAACTCACATCTTGTTGTTGTTGTTATGTGCCATGGAGTCTGTGGTTCC
>NW_006410259.1:0-1105 GCF_000296735.1 Chrysochloris asiatica | reverse complement strand
CTGGATCTTCACTCTCAGCTCTAGCCATCCATACCTATGTTCTTGTCCATGGTCTCAGGAGTTGCCAGGTCTCACCACACTTTGGACCAACCAGCCCTTCCTCTTCTCTCTCTCATCTCCAGGTCAACGGGAGACTATGGAATGTGGTTGAACTCAGCCCATTTCTTAATTGTTGCCTTTCCCCTCTTCTTCTCACCAGTAGACTACTGTAGTCACCAGCAAGCTTGCAGATCTGCTCATGTGTTCCCTTTAAGTCTTAGCAGGGGGTTTGGTCTGAAGGAACTTGGTTGCTTGTCTTGATGGCTTCCCGGTGAACAACTTGCTTATACTTGTAGTAGCCAATCATACTGCCATTTTGTTTTGGGTGTTCCTAATGATCTTACTTTGAAGATGTATCTTCTGTCACTCTAGCTGTTCCAGGGTGGTCCGGTTTTCCTTTCTAATGTGAACGTCCCACCTCAGAAGGTTCTGGATGGCATTCAGGGTTCCACCTAAGGTCCTATACACTGCAAAGTCTCCACAAGAGGCCTATTACAATAGGCAAGATGTAGAACCCCTTTTACGTATTCCAATCAATTATAGGCTAAAGACGGGCTTACAAGCTTTCTGTAACCATGTTTCCCAACATTCCTTTCTATCTAACTCAAGTGTCTATTTTACAATAGTAGACAAGGGAAACCAATATTCATAAGACAATCAAGAACCATAGTATTATTTCCCCTCTTCAGAGAATGCGTCAATCCCTGTACCACAGAGCCCTGTTGTTCCAAGGTTGAGCATGCATTACTATTTATTTCTGTCCCATTTAGCCAATGCAAACCTGTCTCAGTGTTCCCCTATCTACCTTGTTATTCCACTCCCTCCACCCTCTTGTGTATTTTCCTCCCCAACATTGGAACTATGATGTATCTGCTCCCTACCCTGTGCTCTACCTCTGCCTCCCTCCACCTCCCCCAAACTCCCTGCTCCACCCCCACCAGTATCCAACAAAGATGTTTTTTTCTCCCTTTTAGTGTGTGTATCTTTTATGAAGTTTATACAATAATGGTCTTTTGTAATATTTATTCTTTTGTGACTGACTAATTTCACTCAACTATCAACACTC
>NW_006410258.1:0-16249 GCF_000296735.1 Chrysochloris asiatica | reverse complement strand
GTGCTGTGTCAATCCTATTAGATTGTTCCTGCAGCACTTTCCTTACTTCTTCCTTATTTTCCTCTACCCCTTTTTGGAGTATTTGAATTTGTTTCCATATCAGTCTTCTGAATTCCCGCTCAGGTATATCTAGAACCCGCTCCTCCTCCTCTATGAAGCCTTTGTCTGTCTCCAGCTCATTTGCATCTACTGCTCTTTTCTGCTTTTGGACATGCTTCAATAATATTGTTTCTTATTGGGCATGATTATTCTTATTTTATTATAATTATTGGTAATATGATCAGGATATAGGTGGCGGGCGGGCAGCGGGTGGGCAATTTGGGCCTCAGCTGGGCCTGGGCCTCGGCGGTGGGACGTTTGGGACTCGGGCGGGCGGTTTGGGCCTCAGGGGGCCTGGGTATCAGCAGCTGGGCATCAGGCAGCTTGGGCCTCGGGGGGGCCTGTGCCTCGGGGACCGGGCTGAGGCGGGGGTTGGGCCTCAGGGGCCCTGGGCCTTGGCAACCAGGCTATGCGGCGGGTTGGGCCTCAGGGGCCCTGGACCTCGGCGGCGACCGGGCTGTGGGCCGCCTGGGCCGCGTGGCAGGTAGGCAATTTGGGCCTTGGTTGCGCCTGGGCCTTTGTGAGCAGTCTGTGGGTGGGTTGGGCCTTGGGGCAGGCCTTGGCCTCAGTGGGCGGGCCTGTGCCTTGGGCGTTCCTGAGCCTCAGCAGCTTGGCAGATGGCTGGTCTAGGCCGAGGCAGTGGAGGGTGGGGGGTAGTGGCTGCAGTCTGTGTCTGATGATGTAAAAAATGCCTCTCTCTCTGTCTCTCTGTACTATGGGTACCCCGAATTTCCTGAGAGCCGCGCCGATATCCCTCTCTATGGCAAGGAGACCACTTTAGGAGGGACTTTGTTGGTTCTTGCACCTTTGTTCGGCTTTGTTAGTTTATGCTTCCTCTCCTCTGGAAATGCAGCCTTCTAAATGGGGTTGCTCTAGCCCTGCACTCCAAGCTCTGCAGGGGGTGGAGGCACTTGCTGGCGCAGGAGCGGGAGCCAAGTGCAAGCGGGCAAAAGCTCAAAATGCCTGTAATTCCTCAGCAATTTGATCTCTTAAAAAACGAGTTCAGAATGCTGAAATATAAGATCTTATGTTTGCTCAAAGGCTGTCTGCTAGACGGAGGTTTCCTTTGTGCGATTCCGCCCCTTTTCCCCGGCGCCTGTCCTACATGAGCTGCCTGGTCAGGGAAGTGCCGGAAGTCTGTCCTCCCTAATACTTTTTATGAAGCAAGCATAACCCTCATACCAAAACCAGGGAAGGATATCACTAAAAAAGAAAACTATAGACCAATATCCCTCATGAACACAGATGCAAAAATTCTCAACAAAATCCTAGCCAACAGAATCCAACAGCACATCAAAAAAATAATACATCATGACCAAGTGGGTTTCATAAAAGGGATGTAAGGATGGTTCAACATAAGGAAAGGAATCAACGTAATCCATCATATAAATAAGAAAAAGAACCACATGACCACATCGATTGATGCAGAAGAGGCATTTGACAAAATCCAACATCCATTCTTGATAAAAACACTCAACAAAGTAGGAACTGAAGGGAAATTCCTCAACATAATCAAGAACATATATACAAAACCAAGAGCCTACATCACACTCAATGGAGATAAACTGAAAGCCTTCCCCCTGCCAACAGGAACCAGACAAGGATGCCCTTTATCACCACTACAATTCAATACTGTGCTGGAAGTTTTAGCCAGAGTTATACATCATGATAAAGAAATTAAAGGCATCCAAATTGGCAAAGAGGAAGTAAAACTATATTTGCAGACAATATGATCCTATACATAGAAAACACCAAAAACTCAGTTAAAAATTTTAGACCTCATAGAAAGATTCAGCAAAGTGGCAGGGTATAAGACCAACATACAAAAACCAGTTCGATTTCTCTATAGCAACAGCAATAGCGATGAAAGGGACATTAGGAAAGCAAGACCATTTAAAATAGCCACACAAAGGATGAACTATTTAGGTATAAACATAACCAGAGAAACAAAGGACTTATACAAAGAAAATTACAAAACACTGCTACAAGAAACCAAAAGAGACCTACAGAAGTGGAAGAACATACCATGTTCCTGGATAGGAAGACTCAACATCGTGAAAATGTCAATACTGCCCAAAGCAATTTACATATACAATACAATCCCAATGCAGATTCCAACAACATTCTCCAAAGAGATGGAAAAGGACAATTACTAAATTTATATGTAAAGGAAACAGACCCAGGATAAGCAAAGCACTGCTTAAAAGGAAGAACAAGGTTGGAGGTCTCTCACTCCCTGATTTCAAACTTTACTACATGGCTACAGAAGTCAAAACAGCCTGGTACTGGTACAATGAAAGATACACTGATCAATGCAACAGAATCGAGAATCCAGAAATTAACCCAACCACAAACAGCCAAATGATTTTTGACAAAGTGCCTAGACATATTGCATGGGAAGGGACAATCTCTTTAACAAACGGTGCTGGCAGAACTGCAAAGCGATATGTAAAAGATTGAAACAAGACCTTTTCCTCACGCCCTATACAAAACCAAACTCAACATGGATTAAAGATCTAAATGTGAATCCTAAAATTATGAATATCATCAATGAAAAAATAGGGACAAATGTGAGGGTGCTGATTCAGGGCATATACAGACTACCACACATTTTGAAAAGTGCACAAACAAAAATAGATAAAATAGATGAGTGGGACATACTAAAAATTAAAAACTTATGTGAATCAAAAGACTTCACCAAAAGAGAAAAAAGGGAAAAAATCTTTTGCAACAACATATCAGATTAGGGACTCATTTCTAATATATATAAGAAACTACAACACATCTAAAAGAAAAAGACAAATAATCCAATTAAGAAATGGCCAAAGGACATAAACAGACATTTCACCAAGGAGGAGATCGGGCAGCCAACAAACATATGAAGAAATGTTCGCGATCACTAGCCATTAGAGAGATGCAAATCAAAACAACAATGAGATATCATCTCACACTAGCAATAACAGCAAAAGGGGGGAAATAATGTTAAGATGCTTGACTGTCTTTTGAATCTTGGTTTTCCTGGCATACCATTATAAAATAGATACTTGACGGTAAGAGAAAGGAATAGCCTGAAATATCACCATAGAAACACTGTAAGTCTGTCTTCTGCCTATAACTGATCGGAATACCTAAAATGGGGCTACAATGCGCCCAGTGAGGGAGGCTTCCTGTGGAGCCTCCCATTATATAAGACCATAGGTGGAATCCTAAACCTCCCCCAGAATCTTCTGAGGTGGGAAATTTCCACTTGAAAGGACAAGCAGACCAATCTGGAGTGGCTAGAAGAACAGAAGATACTTCTTGAAAGTAAGACCGACAGGAAAAAAACAAAATAACAACGGCATTCCAACTGACTACTACAAAAATAAGCAAGTTGCTTACCCAGTAGGCTTCAAAGCAAGTGGTCGGGTCTCCTCAGGGCAAACCCCCTTCCAAGACTTAGACTCAATGAGAATACAAGAGCAGACATGCACTCTGACTGGTGACCACATTCGTCTCGGATAAGGGGAAGTGAGAAGGAAAAACAGCAATGAAGCTGCAAGCTAAGCCCTACAATGTTCAATAGACTCCTGTGAACCCGGGTGGAGACCTGATTGGCCAGCAGTGTGTCAATACCTGGGGACTTTTGGGCCCAGAGCCAGTGACATAGCCACAGAGGACTAGAGTGGAGAGTGAAGCATCCAACTGATAAGAAGAGAGGGCATATGCATATGAACACCCACACTTGCAGATAATACCCACTTGACCTGGCTTCAATGACTGGATGATCAGAGCTCAACTAGAAGAAGAAAAAAAAAAAAAAAAAATTTGATGACCTTGACCTATATCAAAAGAGGGAACAAATCTTTACAGTGAAGATTATTCCCATCCCCTCCATACACAGAGTAGACTGGGATGGGCAATGGGACATTGGCTACCCAAAATGAGGGGGCTACAAAGGCAAGAAGTGACTGGCTTACAAGCTTTCAAGAGGGAGCCTAGATCAAAAGGTCATGGAGGAAGGTAGAATCTCCACTGAGTAGTATCCAATCTGTCTGGGCGGGGCTAATGAAAGGAGATGGGTATAGGTCCCTTGTGGTACAATAGTGAATAATTGTTATCAGGACTGACTTTGAGGGTTGGAAATGAAAGGTACACATTTTGTAGCAAAAGGAGGGGAGTGACTGACTTTGCAGTACAGGAGCCGGGTCCCTGGAACCATCAAGGAAGAAGAGCAGAGTGCAGGACCCTACCCATAGAATTAGTAATGCCAGAGATGGAGGCAGAGATGATAACGTGGAGAGATGGAGCGGCTGGGGACTCTAGACCCAGAGAGGGAGAGGGACTGTGTGCTGACAACCAGGGGGCAGGCTTGCAGGATATACCCTTTGGTTGGTTGATGATGCATGGAGGGGATTGTAACCAATGAAATGAAACAATGTATGATAGGATGAATGTAAAGCTAATGTTCTCCCATGTAAACTATCTCATAATCTACAATAAACATTTTTTTTTAAATGTCAATAACACCCAAAGCAATCCATAGATATCATGCAACTCTGATCCAAATTCCAACAATACTCTTTAATGAAATGAAGTGGAAAAACTGATCACCAACTTTATATAAAAAGGAGAGAGGCCCCAGACTTTGCAGTTCAGCACCTTAACCCACAGTGCTAACCAGGTAATAATATATCCCATCTGTATTTAGAGATCATATGAAGAACTGATTTGATGCATTAGACAGTGAAGACTGAAGACCAGAAGAGTTATGGGATGTCATCAAGACCATCATACAGAAAAAAACCCTACAGAATGAAAAGACCAAAATGGATGTCAGAAGAGACTCTGAAATTTGCTTTCTAGTGTAGGGATACTAATGTAAATGGAAGAAGTGAGGAGGTACAAGAGCTAAACAGAAAATTTCAAGGATCAGGTCAAGAAGTCAAATATTATAATGAAATGTGCAAAGACCTGGAGTTAGGATAACTATAAGAGAAGAACATGGTAAGTATTTCTTTCTCATGCTGAGGGAACTGAAGAAACAATTTAAGCCTCAACTTGCAATATTGAAGGATTCTTTGCACAAAACACTTAAGGATGCAAAAAGCATCCAAAGAAGATGGATGGAATACACAGTCACTGTACAAAAAACAAAGGTTGATAATCAACTGTTTCAAGAGGTAGCATATGATCAAGAGCCAATGATCCCTGAAGGTAGAGAAGTTCAAGGTACACTGCTGGCATTCGCAAAGAACAAAGCATGAGGAAAAGATGGAATACAAATTGAAATCTATCAACAAATTGATGCAGCACTGGAGGCACTCGTCTACGCCAAGAAATTTAGAAGACAACTACCTTACCAATTGACACCCAATGCAAATAAAGTTTTACTAAAGATAATACAAAAACGGCTGCAACCATACATTGATAGAGAACTTCCTGAGGTTCAAGCCGGATTCAGAAGAGAATGTGGAACGAGAGATAGGATTGCTGACGTCACACGGATCTTGGCTGACAGCAGAGAATACCAGAAAGATGTTCACCTGTGCTTTATTGACTACACAAAGGCTTTCGATTATGTGGATAATGACAAGCTTTGACAACAATGTGGAAAATGAGTGTTCTGGAACAGTTAAATTGTGCTCATGAGGAACCTGAAAACAGACCAAGAGGCAGTTGTTTGAACAGAACCAAAGGAACACAGAATGTTTTAAAATTAGAAAGGGGTGCACCAGGGTTGTATTCTTTCACCATGCTTATTCAATCTGCATGCTGAACAAATAATTTGAGAAGCTGTGTTATATGACAAAAAATGTGGCATCAGGATTGGAGCAAGACTCATTAACAACCTGCAATATGCAAATGGTACAACCTTGTTTGCTGAAATTGAAGAGGACTTAAAACATTTACTGATGAAGATCAAAGAGCACAGCCTTTAATATGGGTTGCATTTCAATGAAAAGAAAACAAAAGTCCTCACCACTGGACCAATAAACAACATACATATCAATGCAGAAAAGACTGAAGTTGTCAAAGACTTCATTTTGCTCAGATCAACCATCTCTGGTAGTGGTTACGAATCGGGCTGTTAACCTCAAGGTCAGCAATTCAAAACTACCAGCTGTTCCGTGGGAGAAATATGAGGCTTTCTGCTCCTGTAAAGATTTACAGCCTCGGAAACCCTGTACAGGGTCGTTATGAGTCAGAACCGCCTCCACGGCACACAAGAACAAAAACCATCAATACTCATGGAAGCAGCCATTAAGAAATCAAACAACGTACAGCACAGGCAAATCTGCTGCACAAGACCTCTTTAAAAGTGTTGAAGAGCAAAGATGTCAGTTTAAGAAAAAAGGTGCGCCTGACCCAAGCCATGACTTTTTCAATAACTTCATATGCAAGTTGGACAGAAGGAAGATGGTAGAAGAATTGATGTATTTGGGTTATGGTGTTGGAGGTGAATATGCCAAGTGTCATGGACTGTCAAAAGAACAAACAGATCTGTGCTGGAAAGAAGTGCAGCCAGAGTGCTCCTTGGAAGCCAGATGGCCAGACTTCATCTCTCATACTTCAGATGTATTATTAGGAGGGACCAGTCTCTAGAGAAGGATATCATGTTCAGTAGAGTGGAGTGTTGGAGAAAAAAAGAGGGTGTCCCCAAAGAACTGGATTGGCACAGTGGTAGCAGCAATGGGCTCAAGAGTAGCAATAATTGTGCAATTAGCCCAGGCCCAGGCAGTGTTTCATTATGTTGTGTATAGGGTCACTACGAGTCAGTATCAACTAGATGGCATCTAACAAGGGATTAAAATTGTGTTCTTTTCAAATGTTGAGTTTGGAGAGCAAAAAGAAGTCTGAAAGGGCTGTAAACTAGATGGATGGGGTAAGGTTTCCCAATGAAATTCTTATGTCGTGATGGACAAAAATTTCTTGGCACAACTTTCCTGGCCCTTTTCTCATCAATGCAGTTTTCAATTTTCTTAAAACCTCTTCATATAAGCCCTTGTGATCAATCTGTGTCTTTCATAAAAATCTATGAAGATTACCTCTTTGGAATCCCAGAAAACAGTTGCTTTAACTTTCTGAGCTGACTTCTTTGCCCTGGACCCCAAATTCACTTGAACCACAGGTTGGAAGTTCAAACTCACCAGCTGCTCCCTGGAAACCCTACATACAGAAGGTCGCTGTGAGTCAAAACTGATTTGACAGCACGTAACAAAGCCGTCTGAACTGCAAGGTCAGTGGTTCAAACTCACCAGCTGCTCCTCGGAAACCCTATAATGGGTCGGAATTGACTTGACAGCACTTAACAACAACAGGAGATCCCCTCAGAAACTACTGTTTTGATTGGATCCTGCTCTCTGGATCATATTGGTAAATCCAAGACTCATCTCTGGTTGAGAGTTTTTCCTTAAAATGGTCTTTATTAGTTCTAATCTTGCTTGAAAGACTGATGAAAGAATAGCTCTTTGAGCTAGCTGATCTTAGCACAATGCTTGTTTTTGTTTTTAGCATCTGTTTTGAAGGCACCTGGAAAAATGGCCCCTACTAGGAAAGCAGAATCTCCAGTGAGTACTATCCAATCTGTCTAGGTGGAGCTGATGAAATGAAACACAGATGGGTCACTTATGAGACAATAGGGAATAATTGTTAAAAGGACTGATTGTGAGGGTTGGAAATGTAAAGGTAGATGTTTTATAGCAAGGAAGGGAGTGATTAACTCTCCAGTCTAGGAGCGGAGGTCTCTAGGACCATCAATGGAGAAGAGCCGAGAGCAGGACCCTACCCAGAGAAGCAGCGAGGCCCGAGACAGAGGCAGAGACGATGACCTGGAGTGATGAAGCGGCTGGGGACTTTGGATCCAGAGAGGGAGAGGGACTGGGTGCTGAAGACTGGGGTGGGGGAGTGTAGGGGGCGGGTTTGTAGGGTATACCCTTTGGTTGGTTGATGATGGCATGGAGGGGATTGGAACCATGGCAATGAAACGATATACGATGGAATGAATGTAAAACTAAAGTTCTCTCATGTAAACTATCATATAATTCATAATAAAACATTTAAAAAAAAAAATGGCCCCTCCCAGAGCACTCTTTACTCAGCTGGGTTTGATAATTCACTGCAATAGCCAGCCACACAAGACTCAGAACAGCATACTCAAAGTTACGAGGTTTATTAGATAAGTTAACAGGTTGTAACACAGGATCAGAAAATGTTCGGGGTACAGTTCTTCCAGTCAGGACAGCTTCTCCTCAGGTGTACCCTCAAGTAGGTCTCTCTCTGCCCAGGCAATATTAGAAAACTATCTTAGGGTTGCTGATAAATAGCCACAGGGCAACCTTTCCACCAGAACCCTCAGCCTAAAGGCACACAACTCTAGCTCTTTGGGCAGCAAACCTAGCTCCCCCAATTAAGTGTCTGGAGGCAACCCAGCTGAAAGCAAGCCTCCAACCCTGTCAGCCCACTGCTCTGTCTGATGCTCTGGCTCTTGGCTCTGCTGCTGCTGTTCCTTCACTACTCCTCCAGTGTCAAAACTTTCTGTCCCTGGATCAAGGTGGTTGAATATGCAAGGATCTCTGCATCCAAAGGACATGCTTCACTCCTGGCTCTTCTTTCATGATAGTTGAGATCTCCCCTTCCTACTTCTGAGTGGCTCATTTCATATAGGTTAGAGTCCCAAGTTTTTACAATAACAACTACAGTCCTGGTGTGGCACTGTGGGATAAAGCACTGGACCACAAGGTCGGTTTGAACTACAAGGTTGGCAGTTCAAACTCACCAGCAGCTCCCTGGGAACCCTATACAGGGTCGCTATGAGTTGGAACCAACTCTACAGTACTGATAAGAAGAGTCCCAAGTTTTTAGAATAATAATTAGTGCCATTTAACCACTCACAACTGAATCATACAATTCATTAGCATCGTCCTTCACCTTTTGTTATACATACAGACCATCAGTAAAAGTAACTGGGTGGGACTTACAAAGATGATAACTCAAAGAGACACACAAGGTAATTCACTGCACCACAGTACTCTAATGCAACTAAGACAAGTGTATTACCGAGAGAACCAGTTCTACAGTCATCCACTGATTGCAGTTGTTGTTGTTAGGTGCTGTCAAGTCGGTTCTGACCCACAGCAACCCTATGTAGAACAGAATGAAACACCACTGGGTTCTGCACCTCCTCACAACTGCTGCTACCACTGTGCCAATCCATCTCACTGGGGTCCCCCTCATTTTTGCTGACTTGACGAGTTTGATGTCCTCCAGGGTCTTGTCCCTCCTGATATTATGTCTGAAGTATGAGAGATGAAGTCTGGTCATCATGGTTTCTAAGGAGCACTCTGGTTTTACTTCTTCCAACACAGATTGTTTGCTCTTCTGGTAACTCATGGTACCTTTAATATTCTTCTCTAACACCATAACCCAAATACATCAAATCTTCTAACGGTACTCCTTGTACACTGTTCAACTTTCACGTGCATATGAGGCTACTGAAAATACCAGGACTTGGGTCAGGCGCACTTTACTTCTCAAACTGACATCTTTGCTCCTGAACACTTTAAAAATGTCTTGTGCAGCAGATTTTCCTAATGTAATACTGATTGTAAACCTTTGCGTGTATGAACTCGAACTCTAGTAAAAAATACTTTTGAATTTACTCTCAATTATTCACATATATAATAGATCACATAGGGGCATGGCTAGGGACACTTTTTAGACAGAACCAAACACCTTGAGGAACTGAGCAATTAAGTTTGAAGGCTCAGAACCATGTAGATCAATTGGCATACACAGTATATAAAGACAATAATCTACAGCCTAGTTTGATGAATGGCTTCTGGGTGCTTAAAAGCTGGTGAACTATTGAGCCCCGGTAGCCGCCCCCTCAGCTCTGCCTCTGAACCAGGAGCCACCATGTTGGTGATACACCTCTCCCACCCACCCCCACTGAGGGAGGAGAAGAGGCTCTGCAAAAGAAATTCAAAAACTCAAGAAAAAGAGAAAGGCAGTGCTGGCGCTGAAGAAGCAAAGTAGCAGCAGCACAGCCAGCCAAGGTGGTGTCAAACGCTCTCTGCCGAGCATCCATGGTGGACACACAGCCACAGAAACACAGCAGGCAAAGCTGCTGGCAAAATCAGGAGCCAGCAGTGCCATGACCAAGAACTCAGGCTTCAAACGTTCTCAAACCCTCGAGGAGAAGTTAAAGGACCCTGAGAAGGGGCCAGTCCCCACTTTCCAGCCATTCCAGAGGAGCATCTGCCAATCTACAAGAGTCATCCAGAGGACCCCAGAGGAAATCTCTGTATGAGAGCTTTGCATCCTCCAGTGACTGGTTTTGTGAACTGGGGCCTGATGGGGAAGAGTCTGAGAGCCCAGGAACTGCTGATGGCCCCCTCGGGTTTTAACTGGGGCTATGATAACGTGGTGGAGCCTGCTCCTCAGCCTCCCCCTCCCCACCTCAGAGTCGTAGCCAAGACTGCAGTCATGAACAGAACCTGGACAGAGACAGAGAGCTGGACCGGGACTGCGACCAGGACTGGGACCCAGAGTGAGGCAGAAATCCAGACAAAAACCCAAAGTTAGAACGAGAGGGTCCTTTCTCCATGTTCGACTCGGTCCCTGAACGTCGGACCCCTCGGAAAGGGAATATTCTCTATCCCTTCTCCTTTGGGCCTTCGCTCCCTTTGGAAACATCATTAACCTCTCCATGGACCCATCCAGAAACTGTGCCTTCGTCACCTATGAAAAGATGGAGTAAGACGATCAGGCCGTTGCTGAGCTTAATGAAACTGAGGTGAAGTCCATACAGCTCAAAGTTAACATTACTTGTCAACAGCCCGTTCTGGACATCGCCACTGGCAATTCTATCTGGGGCTCCCTCACTGTCCTGGACAGCCCTAAGGGTTGCCACCAGGACAAGAGGACCCAGATTATCTACAACGATGACATTTACGAGAACTTTGCAGACAACTTCTAGGGAGTGGAGCTGGATTCTTTGTGCCTTATATGGCCCCAATGCTGGTCTCAGTAAAACACTGAGGTGGAAGCTCAGAAAAAAAAAGCTTGTTAGTGGTCCAGTGAGATACAACTACTAGTCTTTTCCCACGTGGAGCAAAGAAGAGCAAGGAAAACCAAACACTAAAGGTCCAGAGCAGAATGGGAGAAAAATATAGAAACTCAAATGAACAAAAGATCAGACTGAGAGATTGGAGGAACCCCCAGATTACTGCCCTAAATTCCCCTTTTAAGGTGGAACTGAAGTCACTCATGGAAGCCAACCTCTCAACCAAATAACAGACTGACTTACAAAATAAACAATAACACATGACAAGAATGTGCTCCTTAATGACGAGACCTTCAAGAAGGCAACTTGCCCAAAAACAAAGATGAGAAGGCAGGAAAAGGCAGTGAGACCAGGTGAATAGGAAATTCAGGATGGAAACAAGGAGAACACTGACACACTGCAGAGACTGCAACCAATGTCACAATTTGTGTAAGAATTATTGAAAGGAAAACTAATTTGCCATGTAAACTTTCACCTAAAGCACAGTGAAATGTAAAAAAAAAAAAAAAAAAAAAAAAACACATGGCAAGGTAACTTTTTTCCTGCTTCCTGAAGGGGTTTTAAAAGTTTCATTTTAGACAGAGTCAAATCTCAGACTTGGGCTGAGGTCAGGGGCAATGCACGGGACTGCAAAGTCATTTGAACTGCAAGGTCGACAGTTCACTCACCAGCTGCTCCTAGGAAACCCTATACAGGGTCGCTATGGGTCAGAACCAACTCAATGGCATTTAACAACTAACAACTCTACACTTGCTCTTCCTATAGTCTTTAATGTGGCCTTTTATTTCTTACAGTAATCACCTTTATTAGATAATAATTCTTAAAATTAACTTCTTCTTCTTGTTGTTATGTGCCGTGGAGTCGGTTCCGACTCATAGCGACCCTGTGCCGGGTTTCCGAGGCTATAAATCTTTATGGAAGCAGAAAGCCTCATCTTTCTCCCGTGGAACAGCTGGTAGTTTCAAACTGCTGACTATGAGGTTAGCAACCCGATTCGTAACCACTACGCCCCCTGTTCAAATGACTGATATGTTTCCACATCCTGCCTGGGCCCTGAGTGGTATAGTCCCTGTTCATGGTCTAATGGGAGGCTGCAGTAAAGGATCCAAAGCATACTGTTATCATTGAAAGTCTGCTAAACTTCAGGAATTTCCAGGAGTGGCCTGCCTTAACCTGGATACTTCAGGTAGTGCAAATGGTTAATGTACTCAGCTCCTAATAAAAACGTTAGAGGGCACCTCAGAAAAAGATCTGGTGATACACTTCCCAAAAATCAGCTGCTGAAAACCCTAAGGAGCATAGTTCTAATCTGACATCCAGCCATGAGTTTGTTGTCATTATGATGGCAAATCGTGTTCGCCCTAGCAAGCCTACACCATTCCTGCTCTGGAAATCCCACCATTAGAGAGCCATCGCTCTGCTATCTTTTGTTAACAGTGCAGAAATTATCCAACAAGACAATGACAGACCTGGAAGGCCTAATTGGCTCAGAGTTAACCCTAAAAGTAAAAAAAAAAAAAAATCAGATGTTCTATTCCCTTGTTGTTGTTGTCAGGTGCCATCGAGTTGGAACCGACTCATAGCGACCCCATGCACAGCAGAACGAAACAATGTCTGATCCTGGGCCAACCTCACTACCGCTGCCACACTGGAGTCCATCAATGATGCCACCTGCCTGATCCATCTCATTGGGGGTCTTCCCCTTTTTGTCTGACCCTCCATCTTACCCAGCATGACATTCTTCTCCAGCGACTGTTCCCTCTGACAATATGTCCAAAGTATGAGAGACAACGCTTTTAAGAAAGATCTATTCCTTGGTCTTTCTTAAATATAATGGGAAGAGCTCAATTTATCCCTGAAAGCTGATGCTTGTGTAAGTTTCAGAAACGGAATGAAACATGGGAATCTAAAATAGGAAACAAAAGCTGGGATTCCTTTGGGATACACAGATACCTTGAACTATATCACAACATCACACTGACCCCTAAAGGTCTCTAATGTAACTTTTAAGCTGGGCTTTGTCCTGTTTCTGAGGGTCTAGAAGAGGAAGCTCACCATGACTGTGTTGACTGCTCCTCTCTCCCTCTCCCACCCAAGACAGCCATCCTGAACTAGGCTTGGGACTACCTGATCTGATATACAACACAGAGATACCACAGCAGGGAAATTCTGCCACACCATGATAGTCACTTCATTTCATTATCCGTAAAATGAACATACAACAGCTTTTAAGGTCCATGATTGCCTTAAGGAGCCCCACTAACACCGTGATTTACGTGCTTGGTTGCTAACTGTAAGGTTGGGAGTTCAAACCTACCAGTCATTTTGAGGGAGAAAAATGTAGCAGCCTCATTACATTAAGATTGTTGTTATAAACCCTATGGGGCAGTTCTACTTTGTCCTATTACAGGGTCTCTATGAGTCAGCATCAACGCAACAGCAATGGGTTTGATTTGGGTGGGTAGCTGTCTCAATTGTCATTGTAAATTAACTTTCCAAGGAGAAAAAGAATAAAGTATCTTAAGTGATGAAAACATTAACACTTGGGGATGTGCCAAGTTCATTACACATAGTTGTTAAGTGCTGTCCAATTGGTTCAGACTCCTAGCGACCCTGTATAGAGTTTGAACTGCCGACCTTGCAATTAGCAGTCCAGTGCTTATCCTACAGCACTACACCAGGATTCCTTACATTTACTTCTTATGTGCTGTTGAGTTGGTTCTGACTCATAGTGACACTGTACAGAGTTTTTGAGGTTGTAAATCTTTGCAGGAGCAGAAAACCTCATCTTGCATCGGAGGAGTGGCTGATGGGCTCAAAATGCTGACTTTGTGGTTCAAAATTCAGAGCTTATCCTCTAGAGCCACCACACTTCAGTACTAGGGGACTTCAGAAATAGGTGGAAAAAATGGAATTAAAAGATAAAGCAATTTTCCATTAACTTTTTGAAGTCACCTCATTTGTAAGATATAAAAGTCAAATTCTACCACTGCACAGTGGAGTGGGGAGGCAGAACTGGGCACCTTTTTTGTGGTGGTGAGAGGGAGTCATGTAACTTGGGAACATTCCTGGAGGATCGAGATTTACCCATCTGCCTTTGCAGTCCATCTGCCTCTGTCATGCCCTACCTGCTACCTCCCCACAATTCCTTCCAGGGAGGTGTGTTAAAGGACTGAACGTGCAGTCACCAATTTGCACCCTTCCAGTAGTTTGAAATAAGTAGCTCTGGTAGCATAGTGGTTACGAATCGGGCTGCGAACCGCAAGGTCAGCAGTTCAAAACTTCCAGTGTTCCGTGGGAGAAAGATGAGGCTTTCTGCTCCCGTAAAGATTTACAGCCTCGGAAACCCTGTACAGGGTCGCTATGAGTCAGAACCGACTCCATGGCACACAACAACAACAAGTAGTTTAAATTGAAAACAAAAAGCAATCCACACTCAATGTTTCATGACAGCTTCAAAATATCAAGGAAAAGGAAGTTTATGTCGTTTTTACAGGTCAAGACACTGAGGGCCAGAGAGATTAAATAACTTTGTCGACATTCTAAGAAATGCTATTGTCTGAGCCAAGAGCACTCCACTGCCTCATGTAAAAGAATCTTAAACAAGAACACGGGGGCAAACACGTCTTGAAATTCAGTTCAGAGGCCCTGAAAATAAACTGGTCTGGTCTAGGAAGAGAATGTGTACAAAACAAGCAATACCTAACCTGGAAGTACAATGTCCAAAGAGATGCCAAAACAACTTTCACAGTTTTTTTTTTTTTTTTTGGCAAGAACCGACCATTCCCTGCGGATGTGAGGGTGGTGCAAGGTAGGGAAAAATTCCCAGTCCACTTGAGTAAGAATCTACTCCATAGCAATTGATAATTAGTTATTGTTAAATGCTGTCAAGTCAGTTCCACCTAACAGCAGGGGTGGGGAACAGAGCAGGCCATATAAGGTTCACAAAATCATTTGGTCTGTTCTGCCAAGGCAACTACAGTTCTAGCCATCACATTGTTGTTAAGTGCCATCAAGCCAATTCTGGCTCATAATGACCCTGTACAGGGTTTTCAAGGAACGGCTGGTGTGTTTGAACCACCAACCTCTTGTGGTTCAACCTACCTTGCGGTCCAGTGCATTATCCTGCAGTGCCACAACCGGGTGTGAGTTAATTAAATGTTTGACCAAATTGTTTGTTTGTTGTTGTGCCGTGGAGTTGGTTCCGACTCATAGCGACCCTGTAACAGGGTTTCCGATGCTGTAAATCTTTACAGGAGCAGAAAGCCTCATCTTTCTCCCACGGAACAGCTGGTAGTTTCCAACTGCTGACCATGAGATTAGCAGCCCGATTCGTAACCACTACAGCATGCTAATTTTTAAATTGATAATTTTATATGGCCTGTGAATGATGTTATAAACATCCAAATGGCCCTTGGCATAAAAAAGGTTCTGCACCCCTGCTATAATTTCCAAGGTGCAGCTAGTGGGTTTAAACCACCAACCCTTGGCGTTACCAGTCCAGTACTTACCCTACACCAGGACCACAAATGGTTATTATACAGCCCAAATCATAGCAAACAGGTGTTTCATTTTCACGTGATAGAGCTCAAAACAATTAGGGCTGATACCTATGCAAAATCCAGGCTCAAATAACAGATTATGGGGAAGAAAAGAAACCCAACCCTGCTGTATAGGCTGCCTTCTAATGCAAAAACAGGCACAAATTCTCACACAGAAAAGGCAACAGAATTACCTGTGGGGAATCCTGATTAATGCGCTAGCCTGCAAAGTCGATTCGAACCTCAAGGTCGGTGGTTCAAGCTCACCAGCCGCTCCTCAGAAACTCTCAAACAGGGTCGCCATGGGTCGGAAGCGACTCTATGGCACTTAATAACAAAACAGTAACAACTGGACTTTGAACCACTAGGTCAGCAGTTCAGCCTAACAGCTGCTGCTTGGAAACCCTATTCAGGGTCGCTATGATGGGAACCTGGTAGCGTAGTGGTTACGAATCGGGCTGCGAACCTAAAGGTCAGCGGTTCGAAACTACCAGCTGCTCCGCGGGAGAAAGATGAGGCTTTCTACTCCCGTAAGGATTTACACCCTCGGAAACCCTGTACA
>NW_006410257.1:13279-13787 GCF_000296735.1 Chrysochloris asiatica | reverse complement strand
GAAGAACTGTCCGTAGGGTTCTCAGCACTTTAAATATTTATAGAAGCAGACAGTGACATTTTTCTCCAGGAGTGTGGCCAGAAGGTTAGAAGTATCACCCTTTCATTAGCAGTCAAATCCATAACCATCAAGGCTCCTAAAGAACACCTCAAAATGAAATTAATCCAAACCCACTGATATCAAGTCAATTCTGATTCATATCAATTCTATATAAGGTTTCTGGTGTTGTAAATGTTTATGGGAGCAGGCAGTCTTGCCTTTCTACCTTGGAGGAATATGTGGGTTTGAAATGCAGACATTGTGGATAGTTGCCCAATGCTGGTCCCTTAGCACCATCAGAGTACTTTGCAGAATACTTTTTCCTCCCTAAATTTCATAATGCATTCAGAATGTTTGAGGATATTAAATCATACACTAATTTTTTTAATTGAAAAATCAGGGGGAAAGTGCCTGATTTTTACGAAGATGCCTCTGTAACTTGAAGTTAAAAATGAGTAGTAAGGGGGGG